>NC_143012.1:75892191-76189691 GCF_055824585.1 Amblyomma mixtum | reverse complement strand
GCGTGGTGAGTGGAAGCGGACGGGGGCCGCTTTCTCGGGCGCGGCGCGGGGGAGCTTGCAAACTGAAAGGGATCTAAAAACGTTGGCCGCTACTCTGCTCGTCTTTGATCCGTAGCCAGGTAAGCTGTCCGGCTTTCTTCTGTGATGTTGAAGGTAGGTATTGGCGTCGAGCTTCTGTTATCCCGTGACCTTTGGGTGCATGTCATCGAGCGTAGTGGCTGCCTCCGTGCCGTGTAAGAGCCGAAAAAGCGTCATCCGAGTGGCCTTTTCTACATCGGCTTTGTAACGGAGAGGAGCGTAAGAGACGATGACCTCCCCGGTCGTGTATTTTCTGTCGTCGTGTCATGCATGTCGGAGATGCCCGTTCAAGCGCTCAGTGAAGCATTTTTTTTGTAAAGGACTGTCGGTTAATTTCTTTTCGTTTTATTACATTACAGACCCCTTTAGGGGGTGGGTTACATACCCTATCTGGCATTACTGTTTTTGAATCTGAGGAGGAACACTCGTCGCAAATGTCGATGGGCAGGAGATGACAGCACTGACTGTATTCCACAAGTTGTCAGATTGTAGCGCTGGATGGCTTGCGTCATCTCTGCCGTAAATGCTGTTCCGCTGTTCGTATTTAGTATTTCGGGAGGAGGGAGGTCATGTTGCATCAGGTTACGTTCCACGAAAGGGTTTCGACATATCTGCTGCTGTGCAGTTTTGTTTGCACTCTTGGTTTGGCGCCCTAGGTGAGAGGTGGAGATATAAAATATTTATTGTGCAGAGGAATTCGGGCCTCCCAGGCCCCTGGGTCTCCGCACGACCCCACCGCACTCAAAAGTTCATGCCTAGAATATCCATGACGCTGGCAGTGCGGCCGGCGACTATCTTTTAATGTCTCATCGTTGTAAGCAGCAGTTGTCGACAGAAATGTCACGCTTTTCAATTCGTCGAAACGGCCGTCACGTCACAGTGCGCGAATTTCAAAGGGGGCAATTGTACTTTGGCTAGTCACCATGCAACCAATTGAAGGGATCGTATAGTGATGCTCCAAGTAAGTGGGACTGAGCTCAGTTAAGAGCTTAATTACCAAATAAGCCTAATTAACTTTTCTAGTCAGGCCATATAAATAATAAAACCGAGTAGAAAAGTGGTCGAGCTCAGGAATCGAACCCCGGTCTTCGGCGTGCAAGACGAGCATGCTATCCACTCCGCCATGCCAGCTCGATGGTTTGGAATGAACAAAGGCGCGTCTATTGAATACGGTGTCTTCGCTCACTCCCATCCTCCTCCCTTCCCTTCCGGCGAGGTTTAGGTGTCCATGGAGATATGAGAGACAGATACATTTCCTTTCCTCAAAAACCAATTTACCGACGAGCGAGGCGTACAACCGAATGGGCAATGGCGTTCTATGGACTCCCTGGCAGCGTTGCAAAATGCTGTCGCGTTCCACTCTTAGAGGCGAAGATTAACATCTTAACTACACATCAGCGACCACACTTAAGGTAAAAAAGTGCCCCCCTGAATTTTGACGGGCGTCGACCAAGATATGTGAGACATTTACTGCGTAATTTCCTTTCCTCAAATACAATTTTGATTTTCTTCATTACGGCCCTCTTTGTCTTCTTTCACTCCCGTTTCCTCCCTTCCTCTACGGTGCGGTTCAGGTTTCCACCGAGATGACAGAGAATTACTGCGCCATTTCCTTTCCTCAAAAAGCGTTGTGTTCAAAGGGCAAGGTATCGCGCCGAACGGGTGGCGGCGTTCCGTGGACTCCGTGGCAGCGCTACAACACGCTGTCGCGTTCCATTCCTAAAGGCGAAGCTTAAGCGTCATTAATCAGCAGAGAATTAGTATAGAGGCATTAATCGGTAATTAATCATTAATTAGTGATTTGTCATCACTTAGTAATTAATACTCATTTATATGTGACGCCACCAGTGCCACAGAAGCAGCGAAAGTGGTTCGGACAACGCTTTCGCCTCTACGCACTTTAGAAAGTCAAAGTGACCCTGAATTTTTGTCTTGCCGAGTCCATGGAGCATATGAGGTCTGCCTCTCCTGCTATGTTTGGAGTGGCCCTGGCCCGCCGGGTGGAGGCGAAGCCGGACAGGCAAGGAAGATATGGGTCAGGTTTTCGTTTTGTGCATTGCACAGGGGACAGGAAGCTGGGATGCAGACGGCGCCTTAAGGCTCATCTCCATGGACATATCCGAGGTGCAAGATCACAGCGCCTAAGCACCCAGTGCCGTGTCGTGACAAGCGTCGGAAACATATGCATCTCGATGGCCTGTCGCCACCTCTCTCTGGTACTCGCGCTCAGCTCAGCTTAGCGAACAAAACGGTGCGAAGGGCAGTACTGGATGCCGAGAGAACTGCACTCTCTGAATGGTTACACCGACCGCAAACCAGCTAGCCACTTCCGGCGCCGGCGCGAGGGAGGTGCGTATATGCGACATGAGCAGACATTTGCCAAGAGCCACCGCTAGCTCGTGTCTGCGCCTGGCGCATGCGCAGATTGGTTCCTGTGTACTCTGGAACGCGTAGGCGCTGCGCTCGTGCACCTCGGATGGGCCCATGGAGATGCGCCTTTAGGTTGCTCGCTGCTGGCGAGGGTGGAGGTGGTGGATGGGTATATTCTCCTTTCGCCTTGAGCATTCGCAATGAGTTCAGCGAAGGTGCACGCACGCTCCTTAGGAACCCCCCTTGAGGTGCGCGTGTGACCGGTTTCTAGGTCCACGGGCTAAAAATTTGGTGGCCTCATTGCCAGGGTTTCCAGGGTGCGCGGACGCCCAGATCAGCTCAGTGCTGCAGGTGCATGGGGGGGTTCTGGGTCAGTGTTTGGTTGGTGGCAGGGTGGACTCTGCCCGTAGCATAATTTAGCATCGCAGTTTTTAAATCACTGAGTAATAGGTAGGACTGGAGCTGCCGAGCCCAAGCCTTATAGCTATTTCTTCTGCTTCCTATGGGTGAATTCCCTCAGGTAATTCCTTTATAATATGAGTTGTACGCGAAGTGTACGCAACCGCTGTGCCTCCGTGGTGATCGCATGCAGCATCTGCCCATACGTTGTTCTGTTCATCGCCGTATGGTTCATGTAAGGCCGCTGCCCTGGATACCCGTTCCTCGCGGTTTCGGTCGGGGTGCATGTTACGAAGTAGTGGTCAAATGCGTAACCTTTGACGAATTTCTTTCCCCTGCCGGCAGGCATACTCTATAAACTCTAAATTCGCACACTCGCTAATCATAACTCACTACGTGAGGCAGTCAGCCGCCGCATATATACTTTTGTTTTCGAACGACGACGGAGTAAAAATGTCGAAGAGTTCTATGCCGATCTGCTGGAATGGCCTTGTTGGTTATGGGGTTAGTATGAGTACTCCAGCTGGTTTTGTAGGTAGCATTCTTCGTCGCACAAAAATTTGTATACGCATTTTACGTAACGTGCGGCTTCAGTTGATGGTGCTGTGAAGCAGTAGTTGAGTAAAATAACTACTCGCAGATAAGCAAGAGTTGCCTAGCGGCCGGTTCGTTGTTGGAGGCCTGCGGTATTTACTCAGCAAAGACAGTTGTGAACGACGCGAAGGTGGTGGTGGTGAAAACTTTTATTTTGTGAAAAAGAGTTTGGGAGCGGAGGTTGTCGGCGGTGGTTGTCGCTATAATGAGTTAATATTTCCCTGAATCGCAGCAGCGGCTGGTTAGTCTCCGAGCCAGAAGAGCTGGGATGAGGAGCCCGGTGAGTAAGCGCTCGGGCAGCCGCGTCAGCGGCCTCATTACCTCGTATGCCCTGGTGGCCAGGAGCCCAAATGATTCGTTTGGGTGTTGGATCAGTGGCAGTCCGTCGTAGAATACAAGCAGCTAAGGGGGAGATCTCCCCTGCCAAGTAATGTTCACATGCTTTTCGGGAGTCCGTGATGATTATTCTCGAATTGGCGTGGGCGGCAGCAAGCGCTATCGCTACTTCCTCGGCCCGCATTGAATTCGGGGCTCGAAAGGAGAGTCCATCAACGTGCATTTCCTGGTGAACGACAGCGGCCGAGTAAAATCCCGTGGGCGATGGCCCTGCTACGTCTAGATAATATACACCGGGTCGGGAGCCGTGTTGTCTCTCAAGAGCCCGAGCCCGCGCTTGTCGTCTGTTTTCATGCATGTCGGTGTCCATGTTACGGGGGAGCGGGGAGACCCAGAGCATATGGCGCCATAGTACTGGGATACGCTCCGCCTCCTCTGGAGTGCAGTCGTGTTGGATGTGTAAGCGGTTTAGCAGGCGGCGCCCAGGAGCCGTCTGCGTGAGCCGCGTGTATTGGTTCACGAGGTGGGCCTCCCGCAGCTCCTGGTAGGAGTTTAGCACCCCCAATGCGTTGAGTTTGGCATTAGAGGTAGCCACCGGGAGATCCAGGGCTCGCTTAGTTGCCTTGCGGATGATGGCGTCTATTCGCGCCTCGTCTTGCTTAGTAGTGCGGAGATATGGCACGGCGTAGAGGATCCGGCTAGTCACGAAGGCATAGACGAGTCGAAGCGCGTCCCTGCCACGCAGACCACCCCGCTTGTTGGAAACGCGGCGGATCATGCGCCCTACCTGTTCGCCTACTCTCTTGAGTTTCGCAATAGTGGAGTCCGGTCTGAGTCTCTGGTGAATGAAAAGGCCCAGAATGCGGAGCTCCTCCACCTCTCTAATAGGACCTCCTTACAGAGAGATGTGTATTGCTGTCCTATCCTTTGGGTTCGCTCTGACATGCAGAAGCTCTGATTTCGCTGGAGCACATTGGAGCCCACAGTCATTAGCATACGCATCGACTATGGAAGCAGCCTGCTGAAGGCGGTCCTCCATGTCCCCAAGGCTCCCCTGAGTGGTCCAAATTGTAATATCATCTGCATATAACGCGTGTTGAATGCCTTCCACCCGGACCAATTTGCTTGGGAGGCGCATCATAGCAATGTTGAACAGGAGCGGTGATAACACCGCTCCCTGAGGGGTACCCCGTGTTCCCAACATGTAAGGGCCGTATTCCTCGCCCTCAATCCGAAGAAAGGCCTGGCGATTAGACAAGAAATCTCTTACATACGCGTAGGTCCTAGCCCCACAATCGGTAGAACTCAAGTTGGCCAGGATGCTTCCGTGTTTCACATTGTCGAAAGCCCCTTTCAGATCAAGGGCGAGGATGGCTTTGTCATTGTGTTGCATAGTTGTGGGTCGTATTACATCCCTGTGCAGCTGGAGAAGGACATCCTGTGCAGACATGTGAGGGCGAAACCCGAACATGGTGACTGCAAAGAAGCCCTTACTCTCCAGGTATGGAGAGAGGCGATCCCGTACCATCGTCTCCATAAGCTTGCCCGCACATGAGGTCAGTGATATGGGCCTCAGGTTGTCCGTATTCACGGCCTTACCTGTTTTAGGGATAAATGTCACAAGTGACGTTTTCCACTCGGAAGGGAGTGGACGCCCGTCCCAGATCTGGTTGATGTATTCTAATAAATGAAGGCAGGCTGAGTCCGGTAGGTTCGCCAACAGGTTCACTGTTATGTGGTCCCGTCCCGGAGCCGTGCCCCGGCGCATTTTTGCTAAGGCCGCCTTAAGGTCGTGCAACTCAAAAGGGGCATCGAGTGTTTGATTAGGCCTGCCAGAGTACATGTACTGTGGCCCAGGCGGGTCTTCCCTACGACAGAGATATCTGTCGCACAGAGTGTCCGCAAGTTGCGCCGTCGTACCTTGGAACCCTTGCAGAGCCTGCCGGAGCTGCTTTTGCGTCTCCCCTCTCGTTTGGGAGGGGTCGATTAGACTGCGAAAGAGACGCCACGTCCCCTTCGAGCTCATCTGATGAGCTGCGGCGTCGCAGCGTGCTATCCAATTTGAATCTGAGAGCTCGGCAGCATACGCTGCAGCCTGCTCTGTGAGTTTGGCTATGCGGTCGCGTAATTTGCGATTAGTTTTCTGCTTTTTCCACCGTTTAGTTAAGCTCCGGCGCGCCTCCCACAAATGCAGGAGGTGGGTGTCCACTGCGGGAATCTCTTCGGTGCTTTGTAGTGTTGTGACGTGTTGTTTCTGAATGTTGTATATGTGGTTAGCCCATTCCGCGTAGCCGCCGGAAAATAGTACGGGAGGGATAGTGTGATTCCGGAATTTGTGCCAATCGGTCAGCTTGGCCTGACCCCATTTTTTGCGCGCTGCCTTTGCCTCGAGTGTAATCCGGAGTAGGAGGTGATCGCTGCCTAGAGAATCTCCCAAGTTCTCCCATGCAGCCGCTCTAGCATTTTTAACGAGAGAAAGGTCTGGACACGTGTCGCGGGTTACCGAATTCCCCACTCGAGTGGGATACGCCGGGTCCGTGAGCAACGTGAGGCTGAGGGTGGAGATGAGCTCCGCCAGCTTACGTCCTCTTGCCTGTTCGAAGTGGTAGCCCCAATGAAGGCTGGGAGCATTGTAGTCTCCAACGATCACTAGAGGCTCTTTGCCTGCCAATTTTATCGCGCGAAGGAAGATTTCATTGAAAGGTACGCGCGGCTTACGCGGAGGGCAGTATATGTTGAGGATATGTATTGACGGGTCGCGGCGTCTGAGAGGCAGTACTCGGACCATTGTATATTCTAGCTCGGTACTCAAGTCTAAGTCGACCTGAACCACGGTGTAAGCTTTATTCACCAGGATGCACGTAGAGGGGCCCCCCTAAAAGGTGCTGTAGCCTGATAATTTAGCGTCTATGCCGGGCTCCTGTAGGGCAATGAGCGCCGGTATGTCACCTAGGGACTGCAGGTAAAGCTGGAGGTGTGACCGCTTTTTCCAAGATGTGAAACCCCTGCATTTCCATTGGATGATCTGGAGTTTTTCAAAGTTTTTAGCATTCCTATTACATCTGCTAGCCATCTTGTCGTACTTATTTAAGGGTGATCGGAATAGCTCTGGCCGGGAGCCGGCGCAACCCCAGTGAGGGGCCGCACCGACCCACCAGCTGCCGAGCCTGAACCATGTTCCTCCGCTGCCTGACGGAAGGCTGTCTTACGTTTGAGGTGAGGGGATTCGCAGCTTGTGGCGTTCTTAATTTGGGTGCTGTCCCAGGGCTGCACGGCTTTAAGGACCGAGTCAGTGACCTGGGCCATAAGGTCGGGAAGTGCTTGCTTTAAAGCTGCCTTGAACATGTCCTGGAAGGACTCGCGGACTGCTGACATGATTTGGTTCGGGAGGCCCGCCACTTGCTCCTCCAGTTGCTCGGTTTGGCGCTGCAGTGCCTCTAGGCCGGCGACGCGACCAGCTGATCCAACTACCGTGTCCCCGCTCTGCCGCGAGACGCTAGTGACGCAAGATGTTACGGATGATCCGTCATCCTCGTCGTCTGGCTCAGCTTCTTGCATTGGTTCAGATGACCCGGCCTGTTTGGCCTCTAATTCCTGAATTTTGCGCGCTAGAATTTGGTTCTGGCGCCTGAGCTCCTCTACCTGCTGCTGTAGGGCGGTTTCGGTAGGGGAGGGACGGGTAGGGGATGGACGGGTAGGGGGCCCGGAGACTGCCCTACTCCAACTGCTCACCTGTGGTTGGACGGGTGCCAAGGGCGCGAAGTCATTGGCGTTGAGGACCGGGGGCGCCGCCTGGGTCGCGGACTTGACAGGTTTCGATGGCCCGGTTTTGGCCTTGGTTTCCTGATCGGCTGACGCTTTCTTGGCCTTGGGCGGAGGAGCCTTCTTGGGCCCCGTCTTTGCCTTCGGTTTGAATACTGATGGGGAGCTGGGTTTGATGGGTTTCCGGAACCGCCCGGCACAGCCAGGAGCTCCGGTAGGGTGACCGCCTCCCCAGATGAGGCAGCTCGGAACGCAGTCATGTTCCGCCGGGCCGTCAGGAGTGGCATCGGGAACCTGGACTCCGCAGCGTTTGCAGCGCCCCGCTGCGGTCGCGGGCACGCATCGGCCCGATGGCCCACTGTGCCACAGCGGTGGCATGCAGGCACTGTTTTCTTGTACAGGCGAACAGGGAGCCGTTCGTAGCTGTACAACACCGTCCGTGGCACCTTAGTCCCCGCGAAGGTGATCACCGCAACCGGGGTTCCCCCCAGCTTGCGCACAGACACCACATTTGGTTCCGCACAGAGTTTTCTTTTAACGGTTTCAGACGTTTCGTCAGGCGAAACACTCACGACGCCGCGACAGAACGCACCGAGTTTGGGGTGTCTCCGGAACGGTAGCTCGAGTTCCCCAACCCGCAGCACAACATCCCGGAGTAGCTTCTCCGCGACGTCGACTGATTTCAACGCACATACTAGCACGTTTTGGTCCCAAACAGGCCACACCGCAAGTCCTGCATTTGCGTTGTCCCCGAGGATGCTGCGGATTGCAGCGCCGGCTTGTCCGGGACCAAAAGTTGCTCTGAGGTCGACCGTGTTTCGCGGTTTCAGCACCACGACGATGTCGTCTTTTTCGATACGCGGCGTGTTCTGCGGCCGCCACCGGAGTTGCCTGGAGCGCTTCGAGGTTGCGTTCAGCGCACTCCCGCCCTGCGTATGCGTTGAGCTAGCCGGCGCCTGTTGCTGGGTGGCACCAGCACCAGCGTCCCTCGATGCCGCCGCCGCGTTCTTCTTTCCGCGCCAGACGCGGACCATATCTTCAAGGTAATCGTCCTCGGTTGGTAGAGGATCCTCGCCTTGAGTAGTACCCTCGGATTGGTTTGTATCCATTGTTACGATCCGCAAGTACTGTGGGTTATACCCGGTGACTTGATTTGGAGCCGCCGAGGCCGAGGGATCGCCGACCGGGGCCATCGCAGGCCCCTGCATCGCAGGCACCGCGGCGTGACGAAGACTTCAAATGCCCGAAAAGTTGTCAAAAATTGGCCCCAACTTTACAAACGTGGTGTAGACGGGTGCCGCTGAGGTTCCTGGAGACGATGGTACCAGGCTTACAGGGGGAAAACTTGATGTATCGCAATTGATTGCGAGCTATCACGGAGCAGACGCGGCATGCGACCGCTCCCGTCACCCACGCGCCCGGTTCTCACGACGCGAAGGTGCATGGCCTTTGCTGAGCAAAAGTTCTCAACGATAGTCCTCTTTCTCTTTTTCGTCCTTTACTCCCACCTTACGGTGCGATTCAGGTGTCCACCCGAGATGTTCGACAGATACTGGCCTATCTTCATTTCCTCAATAACCAATTAATATTATTATTATTATTCTTAACGGAAACATCCTTCTTTACGAAATACAGAATTTGGCGCCTGCACACCCGAAAATTGGCAACTATTCTCCATCTGAAGCACACTCTTTATGCCGACGATATCACCATGTGGACCACCCACGGCAGTGACGGCGGCACAGAGAACACTTTACAGGAAGCAGCGACACTCACCAAAAATTACGCACGAACCGTCCGACGGTCTTGCTCCCCAGAGAAGTCCGAACTGCTCCTCATCCGGTCTAAGAACCACCGCTGTACCCGCTCCCCCATTCCCATTGAACTGAATGGTGACCCCGTACCTGAGGTTGGCACCCTCCGTGTATTGGGCCTGCACATCCAGAACTACGTTCTAAGAGGAGGACAGCGCCCGTCCTGTGTTTTTCGTGTTTCTTCTGTCCTTGTGCCGTAGCGCTGTTGTGAATCTGTTTATTAAACACATCCAGAACGATGGCAAAAACACCACCACCCTCAAGAAACTCAAGCAGGTTGTAGGCGCGATATCGCACCTCATCCGCAGGGTTTCGGGACATCATAGAGGCATGAATGAGTGCGACCTATGTCGCCTCATTCATGCCGTTGTCCTCATCCGTGTGCTGTACACTACCCCATACTTACAACTATCCAAACATCACATAAACGCTTTTAATGCTTTGATTCGCAAGGTATTCAAGGCAGCACTTCATATTCCCCTCAACATACCCACATACAGATTACTAGGCCTGGACCACCACAACACGATCGGGGAACTGGTGGAGGCCCACCGGCAGGCCCAATACATCAGGCACACACAAACCTCCACAGGTCGGTATATCCTGGGCTCCCTCGGAATCAGAATACTGGCCAACGACCCAACCCTGCTCGCCATTCCACGACCACTTCACCTGCAGCTCCGCATCGGGCCGCTCCCGAGGAATATGCACGCGTCCCACCATGAGCAGCGCCGCAGAGCCCGTGCGAAGGCACTCCATCGAGCGTACTGCCCCGAGCCGGACGCCATGTGGGTGGACGCTGCCTGCACGGGTGATGAAGCGACAGCAGCTGTGGTGGACTCCTCTTTATCCACCCTCCTCACACTACCTCTCCCTCCAGACACCACCCCAGAGGCTGCAGAGGAACCCGTCTTTGCATTTGCTATCACCCGTACGGAAGCGCGGTTCATTTTAAATGACTCTAAAACTGCGATTCTATATTTTGCTCGAGGCCGACTCCATGTCCCTGCTTTTGCCATACTGGACTCGCCCGATGCACCCCCGCCCCGCCATGTGGAGCTGATATGGGTGCCTGCGCTCTCCGGGAATCCCGATACCAGGCCGCCAACCTTTTAGCCCGAGGTTCTTTAAACCGGGCTCAGGTGGCCTCGGATCGGGGATTCACGAAGGAGCGCATGCACTCATTCAGCGAGCTGACGCAGGCCTACAGAACCTCACGCCAGCTCTACCCCCCGCCCCACCCCTCCCTAGATAACAAACACGCAACGCTCTGGCGCAGACTACAGACACACTCTCTTCCCTCACCCCTTACCCTAGGCCACAATCATCCCTCCTTTTCCACTCCGGCATGCACCCTATGCCCAGAACCCTTTGCCTCTTCCCTCCACATCCTTTCCCTCTGCCCGGCGGACCCTCCCCCGCGGGACCTAGAGAACCTCAAGACCCGGGAGGACTGGGAGACCCTGCTGCGCTCGGAGGACCCGGCCGTGCAGACCATCGCAACCGGCTGGGCTGCCAGTGTTATGGACCTTAGGAACATAAACACTTGAGTGCAGTGGGGTCGTGCGGGGACCCTGGGGCGTGCCCCGAATTCCTTGTACAATAAAGTTTTTTTCTCTCTATCTCTCTTTCAGTCTCCATCGAAACGCGACTGCCGCGGTCGGGTTCGAACATGGGTACTCCGGCTCGGCTCGGTAGATGAGCGCCTTTAGCACTGAGCCACTGGGGCGGTGTACCACACTGGCGTAGCCTTAATTTCGCATCCTCCTCACCCACCCAGTGATGTAGCCACGAATTACAATGGTTCTGAGGAAGTTAAACGCGCGGTAACTGTCACTTCTCGGTGGGCGCTTCCACCGTACCAAGTGTTTATAAGGAACCGTCCCTTACGGGATGATCCAAATATACATCCTGTCCCTTTCTAGTAGAAACTTTGAGCACCACCACCGTTAACGAAGGCGGGTAAAGGAGGTGAAATATATGCAAAAGAAAAGATTGAAGGGATTGGCACATCACCTAGCTATGAAAAATTGGTTTTTCAAGAAAGGGAATGACGCAATGACTGTCTCACATATCTCGGTGGACACCCGAATCGCGCCGTAAGGGAAGGCATGAAGGAGCGGGTGGAAGATAAATTGGTAAATTGGTGTTTGAGAAAAGCAAATGGCGCAGTATCTGTCTCACATATCTCGGCGGACGCTTGAATCGCGCCGTAAGGGAAGGGAGGAAGGTGGGAGTGAAAGAAGAAAGAGAGAAAGAGGTGCCGTAGTGGAGGTGTCCGGAATAATTTCGACCACCTGGGGATCTTTAACGTGCACTGACACCGCACAGCACACGAGCGCCTCTTGCGTCTCGCCTCCATCGAAACGCGGCCGTCGCGGTCCGGTTCGAACCCGGGTACTCCCGCTCGGTAGACGAGCGCCTTACCACTGAGCCACCGCGGCGGGTAAAAAGAATGAAAGAAGGAGGTGCCATAGACACCTCGTTGTCGTGACCCCGAATAAATGTCTAACGATGATGCATTTAAAGGCGCCTATAAAATGAGACATCTATTTTGAGTTGCGTTGTGCTATAAAACAACCGCTTTTAACAATTTTATGCAAAATGTGCAGTGTAGCGCGATGATGGCTCTGAAAAGCATTATGCCTTGTATTTCCTGAGTCATTATGGAAGATATTTAGCTCCCGCCGATGACCTTCTCGCCCCAAGAAAACAATAGCATCAGAAAGGCTTCTCCCGAGGCGGTTGTCTTGGACGGCAGTTTTTGCGTAGATCTTCGCACTTTAGGATTTCCCGCATGTTTATTTTTCTCTAGCCTTAGCGGACGTACATTGTTTGTATTTCACTGTTTCTTTCGAGGGACGGGAGTACCGGAGACAACTCGAGTCAAAAATTCAGGGGCACTTTGTCTGGTGGCGTCACATATAATTGAGCACTAATTACCAAGTGATGACAAATCACTAATTAATACTTAATTACTGATTAATGCCTGAATACTAATTCACTGCTAATTAATGACGCTTAAGTTTCGCCTTTACGAGTGGAACGCGACAGCGTGTTGTAGCGCTGCCAGGGAGTCCACGGAACGCCACCACCCGTTCGGCGCGATGCCTTGCCCTTTGAACGCAACGCTTTTTGAGGAAAGGAAATCGCGCAGGAATTCTGTCTTCTCGGTGGACACCTGAACCGCACCGTAGAGGAAGGGAGTGAAAGAAGACAAAGAGGGCCCGTAATGAAGAAAATAGAAATTGTTTTTGAGCAAAGGAAATTACACAGTAACTGTCTCGCACATCTCGATGGACAGCCGTCAAAATTCAGGAGGACACTTTTTTGACCTAAAGTGTGGTCACTGATGTGTGGTTAAGATGTTAAGCTTCGCCTCTAAGAGTGGAACGCGGCAGCGTCTTGGAACGCTGCCAGGGAGTCCATAGAACGCCATCGCCCATTCGGTTGTACGCCTCGCTCGTCGGTAAACTGGTTTTTGAGGAAAGGAAATTTATCTGTATCGCATACCTCGGTGGACACCTAAACCTCGCCAGGAGGAAAGGGAGGAGGATGGGAGTGAGCGAAGACACCGTATTCACTAGACGCACCTTTCTCCATTCCAAACCATCGCGCTGGCGTGGCGGAGTGGATAGCATGCTCGTCTCGCACGCCGAACACCGGGGTTCGATTCCCACGCTCGGCCAATTTCTTACGCGGTTTTATTTATTTATATGGCCTGACTAGAAAAGGTAATTAGGCTATTTGGATATTTAAGCAATTAACTAAGCTCCGTACCACTTGGAGCATCACCATACGATCCCTTCAATTGGTTGCATGGTTATACTAGCCAACGTACAATTGGCCCTGTTTGAAATTCGCGCATTGTGACTTGTCACGACCGCTTCGGCCAATTGAAAAGCGTGACATTTCTGTCGACAACTGCTGCTTACAGCGATGAGACATTAAAGGCTTTCGCCTTAATAAAATTCTATGTATTAAGGCGGAAGCCGATAATGCATCATCGTTGTAAGCAAGAGTTGTCGACAGAAATGTCACGCTTTTCAATTGGTCGAAACGGTCGTGACGTCACAGTGCACGAATTTCAAAGGGGGCCAATTGTACTTTGGCTAGTAACCATGCAACCAATCCAAGGGATCGTTTAGTGATGCTCCAAATAAGTGGGACTGAATTTAGTTAATTGCTTAATTACCCAATTAGCCTAATTAACCCTTCTAGTAAAGTCGGATAAATAAATAAAACCGAGGAGGAAATTGACCGAGTGCGGGAATCGAGCCCCGGTGGTGGTGGTGGAAAACATTTATTTTCACATGCACTACTGGAGGTATTGCATGAGCTGACCCAGAGGGGGCCAGCCCTTACAAGTACTAGGTGGAGGTCCCTAGTTCGGGACCCCAGTGGCGTCGGCCGCCGCCCGGGCTCGCGCGACCAAGGCCCGTTGGGCCTGCAGGTCAGAGCAGCCGAGCAGGGTCGCCTCCCAGTCCTCCCGGGTTGGGTTGGGGTGAGGGGGGATAGCAGGGTTGGAGGGGCAGGCCCACACCATGTGGTAGATGTCCGAAGACTTCTCCGCACAGTGCGGACAGCTGCCCGAGAAAGAAGGGTCGAAGTGTTTGAGAGCTGCCGGGCACAGCAAAGTATTGGTATACAGGCGAAGCAAAAGCCGCTCCTCCGCCTTTGAGAGACCTTTACACGGGCGGGGATAAAAACCATGGCCAGATTGATAATGTAAAACAATGTCTTTAAAGGAGTAAGCGGGAGTGAATTCGAGTTCCTGATCGTCGGGGTCGGAGGGGAATGTCCGGTGAGAGAGCGCGCGGGCGGCGGCGTCAGCTGCCTCATTTCCCTCAAGGCCCATGTGAGCAGGAGCCCAAACGATACGCCGGTGCGCGGGGTCCCCGGTGTAGACGCTCTTTTGGAGAATGCGGTAGGCTAGATATGGTACCCAGCCCTGCTCGACGTTCCGACATGCCCCTCGCGAGTCGGAAATAATTGTTTTTGAATTGGAATCAGATGCAGCCAACGCAATGGCGACCTCCTCCGCGTGTGTTATGTCACGGGCTCGGAAAGTAAGGCCGTTCACTGTTTTGGATTGGTGGACGACTGCGGCCGTGTACCATCCCCCGTGGTGGGGGCCGGAGGCATCCACGTAGAATATGCCGGGTTTCGATCCATAGTGGCGGGCCAGGGCTTCCGCCCGCGCCAGGCGCCGGCCATTATGGTCTTCACGGTTCATGTTCGCGGGAAGAGGGCGCACGTGGAGGGCGCATCTCCACTGGGATGGAATACGTACGCGCTCTTCCATAAGAGTGGTGTGTTGGATGTGCAGTCGGGCAAGCAGGCGGCGACCCGACGATGTCTTTGAGAGACGTGTGTATTGGTTGGTCAAGTGGGCTTCCCGGAGCTCCCGAAATGTGTTCACCATGCCCAGCCCCTCGAAGTCATCCGCAAAATTATTAAGCGGGCTCTGGGCCTCCCCGTGAACACCTCCAACAAGCGCCCCGGTCTCCGGCGCGCGAGACTACGCCATACCAGCTCGATGGTTTGGAATGAAAAAAGGCGCGTCTAGTGAATACAGAGTCTTCGTTCACTCCCATCTTCCTCCCTTCCCGTTACGGCGACGTATAGGTGTCCACCCAGATATGCGAGACAGATACATTTCCTTTCCTTTCCTCAAAAACCAATTTACCGACGAGCAAGGCGTACAGCCGAACGGGCGATGGCCTTCTATGAACTCTGGCAGCGTTGCAAGACGCTGTCGCGTTTCGCTCTGAGGCGAAGCCTAACATCTTAACAACTCATCAGAGACACCAGCAGCAACACCGCGCTTTAGGCTTCTGACTCAACGTACTTTAGGCCAACAAAGTGCCCCCTAAATTTTTCTGTCCGTCATGATCACGGTGTGGTCACGATCAAAATGGGTTATATCATTCAGAATCTGGCGCCCCGCGTTTTGTCGAAATGGTGCCATAGCCGTCGTGGAATGCGAGGACCTGTCCTGCGACCATCGTCAATGAGGCGGCCTGAACAGTGGGTTCACCCGAATTTTACAGTGAAGAGAATGGCTTCCACAGCGACAGCATCCCCATCCATGGCTCTGGTTATGAGGCACACGGGGTAGCAGCTTTGATGCGAAATTCTGTTTTTGACTGTGCGTGATACTGTGGCGATGGCCAGTGCCTTTCACATGTCCTTAATCGAGCGGCGCTGCCTTGTACACTCGGTTTTAGAGCTCGAAGCTCCACTTCCCGACCGCAAAGCTGAAGGCCGAACGACGAGTGGATTTGACCTCTAACTGGAAGCTCGCCGCAGGTGTGGGTGTGATGTTACGCCAACTGACTTGACGCAGCTCTGGCGGCTTGTTCCGCCTCTGCGCACACGCCGATCCGACCGCTTGCGCTCGCCAGTTGTGTCACTTGACAAGCTCACGTGATTCGCTCTTGCTCAGTAGAGACCAGTGCTCACCGCCTCGGCACCGCGCAGGCATGGAGCCAGAACCGGTCAGCGGGATGAGTCCATCCACTGAGCATTGGAGGCGCCGGGCTGGTTCCAGTGATCCCTACGACAGAGAACGTCACAAAGCCACGTTGGCTAAGGATAAGTCTCGAAAGCACGCTCGTAAGGTTGATGAAACCGAAGAAGAGCCGCCGCGGTGGCTCAGTGGTTATGGCGCTTGGCTGCTGACCCGAAAGACACGAGTGCGATTCCGGTTGCGGCGGTCGAATTTTGTTGAATGCGAAATTCTAGATGACGTGTAATGTGCGAAGTCACTGTACGTTAAAGAGCTCCACCCAGGTGGTGGACACTTCCAGAACCCTCTACTACGGCTTCCTTTATATCCTGAACCGCTTTGGGAGGTCAAACTCCCGTACACCATAAAAACAGAAACCGAAACCGATGAAGAACGGGAGATACGTCAGGAGAAGCAGCGGCACGAGCAACAAGTGTATATCAAGCAGAAAAGGGCAGCGTAGGCTGCCAACGTCTTCGCGTCGACATGGGCAACTGGCTCGGTTGCCTTTCCCTACATATGACCTGGCTGAGCCGAATTGAGGCACAGGCACTTTTTTTTGTCGCCGATTATGGTACCTCTCTCATGTACCGCATGCATCTCTTAGAATTTCGCGCTCCCTTCAATATCTCGTGAGTTTACTTTTATGAGGGTTCTCTCGGAGCTGATCTGCCTGCAGCACTCGGGCACCCACGTAGGAGGTGTGGATTCGCCATCCGTCCTTTAGCTGTTATTACCGGCTACTGGGTATTTGCTTGTTTCTGCAGGTTAAGTGCCTAGTGCGGGTGCTCGCATTTTATTTCATGGGAAGAACGGTGAGGGTGTTAGTAGCTGATGTACCACTCAACAGGTGTCCGCTGTCTTTCAGGATGCCTTTTTTTTTACTCAGCTGTAGTGGCGTTTCATCGCCACTTACGATGTATCAGCCGGACTTATGCATGAAGGATAACAGAGTAGTAGAGTGAATGGGAGCATAACTTCTTTCTCTGCTGCCTCCAAAACGCAGGCTACGAGCGACATCCACTTCTTAGCTGCCGTTTGCGACGTTTCTTTTAGGGGCTTCTATGTCAATTTATGTGGCTTTTAGATGGGAAGATGTAAGGCCAACATGAAATAGGCTGGAACGATTAGGTGTTGTGTGGACAGCGGAGTGCCCTAATTGCGCACACCAAGAATGCAATCGTCATATTGCACAACAATATGCAGTTGTCCATGTTTTTTGAAGAGTGATTTATGCCCCTTTCTGGAGTCTGGGTGTAAATGGGTTTCTGGCAAACGGCACATGCCCTCGTGGTATCGTTTCACGACTGGTGATCGTGGGTGGCGCTTTTCCGCTATGGCATAATCGTGTGTTTTCTGCCTCGAGTCGGAGCAGGCGTGTGCTTTTCCCTCTTTGTGATGGCAAAACTTTATTCTGAGCACGACAAGGACAGTAAGGGGTTGGAGGTCATCTTGAAATAAAATGCGTGGCCTCTGACGTTGGTGTCAGGTGGCAAGAAGTCCCCAGGTCCGTGATGTGCTGACGTTAGACCTCAATGGGTCCTTCGACAACGTGTCGCATGACGCCATCTTCGCGGGCCTAGCGAGGTCGCACTGTGGCCAGTGCACTTACGACTACGTGATGGCCTTCTTTCCAGATCAAACCGCTACACTGGGCTTAGGGAACGTGCGCTTCGAAAGAATCCGCCTCACAGGCTCAGGCACCCCACAGGGCTCGGTGCTGCCGCCCACGTTGTTCAACGTTACGATGCCTGGCCTTTCCCCGCTCATCTCTATAATTCCCGATGTGCACCATGCGATTTGTGCCGATGACATCACGATATAGATGATCACAAGCTCGGACGGCCACATCCAAGATAGCCTTCAAGAATTCATAGAGGCGGCGCAACACTACACGACTGAGATTGGGCTTACGTGTGCACCTGAAAAGTGAGAACAGCTCTCCATCTGCGCGCACTCGTGGACCCAAGTTGTCGACCCCGATATCGACCTCCACCTTGAAGGCACTCGCATACCTGGAGTAGACTGATTCCCGGAGCTGGGCGTGTACCGAAATCCTAACGGCCGAGCGAGCTACAGTGTACAGTTGCTCCAGAAGCAATTTACGCAGGTGGCACACTTGATCCGCCGAATCTTAAAAAGACGCTGCGGGCTCAACCAAACTGACCCATGCGAATCGTACAGGATTTTCTAATCAGCCATGCTACGTTCCATGCATCTTGTCAAAGTCTGAGTTGAAGCGAGTGTAATCGGCTTAATGTCCTCCTGCGAACGGCGATAAAGACAGCTCTCAGGCTGCCATCGTGCACATGGACGCACCGTCTTCTTCAGCTGGGCGTACACAACTCGACAGGAAAGAAGCCCGAAGGGCCGGCCTGCTCACGCGTCTTCGAGACATGAGAATAGGCCGGCCCTTTCTGCTGCAACGAAGGGGTGGGGACCGCCTACACTAGTCGGCCCTTTCTGGGCCGACTAGTGTAGGCGGTCCCCACCCCTTCGTTGCAGCAGAGGTACCACGCCATCCCGCCCAAACTCGCAGCCGTGCTCGCAGCTACGATCGATGTCGCGCCAGTCCCGGAAAACATGTCCCCCGAGCTCCACGCTGGCTGTAGGACTGCGAGAGTAAAGGCACTCATGCGCCAATGCGGCTCTGACCTTATTACCCAAGGCCTTTTGGGACTTTGTCTTGACAGCCGAGAAGGGCCGCCTCCCAGTCCTCTGTGGTGGGGTTGAGGTTGGGAGGGATAGGTGTGTTTGATTGAGACACCCTAACCATCTGGAAGGTGTCAGCCACCTCCCCACAGAACTGGTAAGCGTCATCAAATGATGTGTAGAAATATTTAAGCACCGCCGGGCACAGTACAGTGTTAGTGAGAATTTTGATGAGGAGGCGCTCGTCAGCGAGATCCAGTCCCTTACAAGTGGTCGGGTACAGCCGGTGCGCCTCCTTGTAGTAATTGGTGAACATGCGCTTTCATGCAAACTTCCAAGCGATCATCCAGAAATCACATTTGACGCCTCCCACACAGACATCAGGCTCCTTTTTCGTTGCTACTGGCACTCATAGGCAACGGGATGCCACAGTACCAGAACGACTACCACCGTAGCGTTGAAATGTGATGCCAGTGTAGTTGTTCTCAATTAAATACTTTCCTACGAAGCACGAGTTCTTCGAGTGCTGTGCGCTCTTCATCTCGAACTACTGCATCTTTCAGAAGGCAATAGCGTATAAACTGTACGACTGGAACTGTGGCTGGTATGGCAAAAAATTAGCGCGCACAAGTAGGGTTCTCCCAATTTCCCCGCAATAATCAGTTTTGAACCAGTGTCGTGTTTGATGTATGGTATGGATTCATCACCTGTTGGAATTTTCTATTACCATCCACATATTACTATATGGATTCATACTCATCCGACGCACTACTCCAGCTTAATCCACAGACGATTTTCTAATAACCAGCCTTAATCTATTCAATAGGGTGGGCCAAGTTCAAAATTTTTTAGGGCCCTTTTGAATTTTTGGGTTGCCAAACTTCCAAATTTCCGCGTCCGCTGTTATTCAAGCTAGGAGGCTCCCAGTTATTGGTCAACTATTACCACGTGGTATTGATTGCGTCGCGACAGTTGCTTATACTCATAGGCGGGGGGGGGGGGGAGCGGTCATACCGCTATCGGCACCGTGGTGTAGCGGTTGAGCGGATGGCCACTGACCAGACATCTGGCTGTTTCAATCAGAGCCACCAGTTGGGCTTGTGAGACAATGGTGGCTTTTCCCGAGCCCCCGTTAAGGCTCATGGGTAGCGACATGATGGGCAGTTTGTTCACAGTGGGGTGGGCCACTTGAGATGATGCCACAATTACAGGTGACCTGTCGGCCAATCAGGAAATTTCGTGCAGAAAAGCCGGGATTATTTCTCTTTCTTTTGACGACAACGTAAATGCCGCCAACGTGACACCGGAACCATGCTGCTAGATCGCATCATTCTTTCCGACTGCATGCGCTCAAAGAGGAAGAAGAACGCCACGTGCACGTTCAGAAGGAAGAAGTGCCACCCATGGAGATCGAGCATCTGCCGGAGAGCCTCCTCTTGGAGGTGTTCGGGCACCTTAAGTCGTTCGACGAAGTATGCGTCTGCGCGAGGTAAGTCGGACCTCAGTGCTACACTGTGCGTCACTTTGCAATCGATGCTTCGGAGCTTCGACGAAGCATGTCAGGCCAACGGTGCCGGTGCGGCACTACATCGCTGAGCACAACTTTCGCTCTCAAGTTTATTAGAGGTTCCATCAAGCTGTATTCAACGCTTCTTTGTAGTTTATAGCGACAGCGTAATTTGTGTGAACTATTAACAGCGAGGATCCGGCTTGATCTTGCATTCACCATTACACTTCAACGCATAAAATAAACGAGCAGCCTACGTAGATCTGATGCCTCCCCTCGTCTTTGCGGCATCTAAACGCTTGACCACTGAGGAAGGTGCAAAAATACTTCAACAAATAAGATCACACAGATGATAAAAATGCTGCTGCATGTCTCGCCGTAGGCTTGTTGTCTCCTCGAGCAGACGTGTGTTAGGAAATAGTGGCAGATAAACGTTACGTCAGGTTTTGAAACAAAGGTGCGGCGCAGCCGCGCATGGCCCAATTTCTACTTGTATAACGCTGTGCAGGAGACGACATGTAGTTGCGATTCCACAGTTTAGAGGCTCATTCTCTTTTGATGCCTGGGTGCGCGTTGCGGGGCCTTCCTCAGCATGTAAGTGGTATATACACGCTGGGGTTGCCATGATGTCACGAAGAAGCTGGTCTTCCTGAGGAGAATACCATGCACCAATCTCATCTGCAAAAGGTTCATAAGACGGGTAACTACCGATCAGTCAGAATTTTATTTTCAGCCCATCTGCTAAAGGTGCAGAAGATGAGTAACTAGCGATGTTTGGACGAGTGCCGCTTTAAATCAGTCACCAGTCGCGTCCGGGATCATGGGGGAGGATATGAAATGGCTATGCAAGGTGTCATCTTTAGGACGGGTGCCAGTCCAGGGCTTCTCATCCGCACCTACTATGTATTCCCCTGTAGAGTGGCAGAAATTCGAATAATCAATATATCAACGAGCATGGCGTGGTAGTAGCGACGAATGGTGCTCTCCATACGGCGACGGAGGTGCAAGGTTGGCGTAGCAGGAATCATACTCAGGCAATGTATTCCGCAAACTTTTAGAAAGTGGAAAATGCCACTAGCAGCGACGCCATCAGTAAGTGGCAACAGAACATTATGCCTCAATTCTCACCTCTTTACTTCTACACTCGCCAGTTGAAAGCGCTGGTGTAGATAACCCCTGCCGGATTCCTTCACGCAGACCTTGTCTGAATCCTCTGGAAGTCAGAGCATCCTTAGCTTCAATGGAGCATCCTTAGCTTCAACGGTGAATGAACGGCTCTTCACCATCGGAGTAGGTGAGCTTTGCCTCTGATAGAGCTCACGTATCTGTTAACACCTATATATGTGTCAAATAAAACAATACGACAACACTACCGCACGGCTCTTCATTCCAGGGTATGTCGGCGGTGGTGGCGTGTGGCACGCGACCGCTCGCTGCGGCGCGTGCTACGCGTGACGTCATTTCCGCTCAAGGCTGGAGAGGTGCTCAGCCTCCTCGAGACCCACGGGGATGCCGGCATCGTGGAACTGCACATAACCCGTTGCATAGACACGCCGACAGACGAGGATGAGGAGAGGGACTTCCCGCGGCAGTTCTTCGCCTACCTGACCGAGCACTGCCCCTCACTCAGGGTGAGCGTTTCTTGGCGCCAGCGCTTAACGAAGGGTTCCCTCGTCCAAACACGAGTTCAAAGCCTTATACTGGAGCAGTGAGACCGAACTAGTCTAAGAGGAAGCAACACGTATATTCTGTGACGAAAATAGTACTTCTTTGAAGCCAGCAATTGTTGCGATTTTCAGTTAACAAAACATCAACGTTTTACATGAAGAACAACGAATGTTAAGTCATCATATTTATCACGATGCCTTCGTTCATCGATAACCCAACATTAGAAGATATAGATGAGCTGACCTATTACCTGCCTTCACTCTCGGTGATGAAGTAGATGAAATTATAGTTTTCGCTTCCAGTGAGGAACCAAGCGTGAAAGCAGCATTTAGCCCTGAGGTCGGGAACTGTATTTAGTTTCGGTGTCACTACTTCATTGCACGTGATTCCTGGACGGGTATTGATGTTTAGAAAATGAAATTCCGGACGTGAACGCAGCGCGAAAGGCCGGGTGTTAGCCGAATTGTTTGAGGCACAGGAAAGAAACCTGCTTTCTAAGCACTGTTGGTGGTTTAAACCTGCTCGGTGACGAGGAGTTTTGGCGCTGACGTCTGTATTTAACGGATTATGCAATATATGGAAGTTTCTCATGTCTAGCCAGTCCATACAGCGCTGTTGATGTTCGCCAACACGCTGAAAAGCCAACTTCTTGAGGCGTCTCTAGAAAAATCTTATAATTTGATATGTATGCCTTGCGTGAATTCACAGGCGCTATATGGATTCATGTTGTCAGAAACATAGGAGAGCCCTTCACCCTGCAGTGGGCGTAGTCGGTCTTATGATAATGATAATCCGGAAACCAGCATTAACGGTCACTGATGTTATCTCTACAAGTTCTCCTTCTCATGTAAGCATTCTTTAGATGTTTAGTCATGATAGGCGAATGGATGTCCATTTTGGTCGTTCATTCCTTAACAGTCATAGCTTCGAGGCAGCCCTTATGCCACTCCTGGCGCAGTGGCGGAGCGGTCGAGCGATGCACAGCTGCCCATTTGTGGCGGGTGCTACCATCTGTAGGGCTTTGGTGTTTTGTTAGGGTTGCGACCTCGATTGCTGTTCCCGAGCAGCCTCTCTCAGTTAATTGAGTTGGCCCTTGACAGGGCTGGCAGGGTGCTATAATATATTTATATATGACTAGGAAGGTTGTGAGCAGCCTTCCAGAAACAGGGTAAGAGAAAGACGCAATGGATAAATACGAGGAATGGCCCCTATAAGTGCTAACGTACCAAAAGCCTGTACAAGTGTTCCCGCTTACATGCAGGTCTTGAACGTCACTCACAGCTTCCTCGCCCGTCATCTTCGAGTGAACAATGTCACAGTGAGCGACCTGCCGCCGACTCTCACTCAGCTGTCACTGCGCCAGTCTTGGTTCAGCCCGGAGGAGTTCTTCACCGTCGAAGAGGGCCGGCCATACCCACGTGACCTGCAGCTGCTGGACCTCGCAGACTGTGGATTCGCTTCCGCGATCGGGCTCGCCATGCTGGAGCCGTACCCGTCGCTGCGTGCCCTTGGCTTCGAAGGCTGCTTCCTGTTCAACGACCAAATCTTGACCGACGTACTGCCCGTGATCGCCAACCTCGTTGTCCTGGATATTGAGCGCACGTACGTGAGGGACGCGGGTGCGGCCATGGCGCTCTTGCACGGTCAGAGCCTTCGTGTTCTGTTCTTGGGACACACGGCAGTCATAGGAAAAGCATTCAAATCGTTCTACAGGGAAACGGACGGAAGCCAAAAGCTATGTCTGACGCACATATGCCTGAGGAACACGTTTGTGGGCGAGAAGAGCCTGTACAGACTGCTAAGACTGGCTCCCCGGTTGCAGTGGCTCGCTGTAAGCAGCCCACACATAACGGAGCGTGTGGCGGAGCGCGTGCGAAATGCCGTGCCCGGTTCTTGCCGCTACGTCGAGGTCTTGCCAAGCTCCGAGCAGACGAGGCCCCTCTGCCAGCACTTCACCTGGGATTTCATTCAGAACTTCAAGCTAGGTGCCACGCGAAGACAAAACTGCTAAAGCGTCCTTTTTTTTTTCTTCTGTGAATATGACCTCATTTTTCACCTTCAAGGGAACTACGTGTGTTGACTCTTTCTTCACATCATTCTGCTATTTACCATTCAATACAATTTGCGATACCCACGACTGGGTAGCCAAACGTTTGCGTTTTAGAATTCGGGACGTAATGGTGGGTCAAGGGAATACTACTTCGATTGAAAATATGGCTTGAATGATAAAAAAAAAAACGGATTTACATCTTCTGGGACCAAAGCAGTTATTATATATGAGAACGTCTTGCTGGGCTAGTTGGTAATTCACTGTAAAAGTAAAGGCGCCAAAACCACACACACACACACGACAAGAGAACTGGACAGAGCGCCACTCACAACTAGTTTATTTTGCAGAACCCAGATACATATATACACTGAGCCAGCGCCTGCGAAGAGAGCAAAACTACGTATCAATGAGATAACGAACGCTCTAAAAACTTTTTTTCCGCCTGATACAGAGCAACAGATGTTTCACTGACACACGAACTTCCTTTCTTATTGATATAGAACGCTTCAATCAGTTCTCTGCTTTGATATTGCTGCTTCTGGCAAGAATCCGCACTGATGAGAACCATGGCTGAAAAGAGCGTGAAGGGCATGATCTGATATTTAAAGCCAGAGAACTGATTGAAGCGTTTTATATAAATAAGAAAGGAAGTTCGTGTGTCAGTGAAACATCTGTTGCTCTGTATAAGGCGGAAAAAAAAGTTTTTAGAGCGTTCGTTATCTCATTGATACGTAGTTTTGCTCCTTGCGCAGGCGCTGGCTAAGAGTAGATATGTATCTGGGTTCTGCAAAATAAACTAGTTGTGAGTGGCGCTCTGTCCCGTTCTCTTGTCTTGTGTGTGTGTGTGGTTTTGGCGCCTTTTCTTATATCTGAGCTGGAACACAGCAGAAATACAATGTTCGATGTGTGGCCTTCGTTTTTTCGGCAAACCGAAATGAATGGTTTACGCGACAGCATTCTTTCATGTCGTTGGCTTGGCATTGGGTCTCTTTTTACTCTTGAACGCTTCCACCGACACAGCCTATTATCGCAACGTTGGTTGAGCCCCCTGAGGCTCCTCCTCCCTTGTTCACCTTGAGTGGGCTCGGCGGCACTACTAGCGTGCGGTGCGCTAATCCTTTGGTCTTCATTGTGCAGCTCGCTCTTGGATTGATTCTTCATGGTACTGCCAGCGGCATCGAACCTTCCGAGATAGCTTGGGCGACCTCGCCGGTGAATGGAACTTGTTTCCTTGTGTGCGATTCCCTGACGTCAGCGGAATTTCTTCGACCACATCATCCGGGAGCAGCAACGTGCGAGCACATTTCTATGCATGATCTGCTGGGAGCGGCACCACATGAATGGGCTACATATACCCTTCCCAGGAATTGTATCGGCAGTGGGCTCGGCGGCACTACTAGCATGCGGTGCGCTAATCCGTTCGTCTTCATTGTGCAGGTGAGCAGGCGTTTTGGCAAATGCTTCCGCTCTAGCGACCGTTTATTGGTAGTGCTGCCGTGCCCGCAGCTGTGTCTTCAAGTGTTTGATGTTGCTGTATTCCTGTTCAAACTCCTCCTGTTGTCAGGGGATGTTGAAACAAATCCCGGCCCTGAAATGGCACAAATCGCTAAACAACTGAAGGATATTGCGGAGGACATTAAAGAAATAAAGGAAAAACGGCTGACAGACATAGAAAACAAGTTAGATGCCATAACTCTTCTAGAAACTAAAGTGCAGTCTTGTGAAACTGAGATTTCTCGCATGAATCACATAATAGAAACACTGAAAAAAAAATAGATGATCTTGAGAACAGAAGCTGGAGATCCAACTTAATTGTTTATGGACTACCAGAAGATGAAGCAGAATCAACCGAAACTCTGGAGCAGGCTGTCAGCAAAAGTATCATTCAAGATACCCTAAAGCTCAATCCAGTTGCCTTTGAACGTATTCACCGGTTAGGCAGGCCGCAGGCTAATAAGAATAGACCGGTAATTTTTAAACTACTGGATGCCCGTAACAAGTCGGCAGTACAGAAGCAAGGTTTTAAACTTAAAGACACGAAATATGCCATTGGGGAAGATTTCTCTCCGAGAATTCGAGAAATCAGAAAAAAAAACTGTTTGAACAGCGCCAAAGAAAACCGACAAAAAGGGGACAAAGTTTCGCTTGCCTTCGACAAATTATTTTTAAACAGCTGCGCCTTTGTTTGGGATGACAAAACGAACGACAAAGTTCCGCTGAAAAAAAACGAAGAGCAGGAGTATGGTGAAGAAGAAGAAGAAGACAGTCGAAAAAAGGAGCCCACCAACGACACGGGGGAAGAGCGCGATTAAAGAACAGACCATCATAAATGTAAACGCAAGGAGCATAGTAAACAAAGTAGAATCTTTAGAAAACCTATTTATTAATTGATCGGGAACCTGATATTGTCGCCGTCACGGAGACTTGGCTTTCACAAGAAATTTCGAGTCATGAAATCGCACCACCCAACTACTCAGTCATTCGGAAAGACCGAGACTCCCGTGGCGGTGGTGTGGCTCTATTGATAAAGAAAACCCTGCCGTTTGTTACGCTCCCAGATGTGTCAGGTGCTGAAAGCGTATTCTGCAGACTTCTCTGCAACAATACTACTGTCTGTGTAGGCTGTCTGTATAGGAGCCCCTCTTCAGGAGATGAGTGCATTTCTGTCATTCATGACTTCCTTCAACAATATGCTTGCAGCACTAGAATCATTCTCATGGGTGACTTTAACCTTCCGGACGTGGACTGGATAACTATGCAACACACATCATCATCTTCAGAAGCTCTTTTTGACTTAATGCTCTCCGTTAATCTCCTCCAAATTATCCTAGAACCAACGCGCAAGCAAAGATCAGCAAACAATAGCCTCGATCTTATACGAATCAGTGATCACTTTGCAGTAAACCAAGCGCAGACAGAAATCATTGAAGGCATCTCTGATCACAACATACCATTATGTTTGTTACCCCTAGACTGCTCAATAAAAAAACGATCTGATGTAAAGACAACACTCAACCTCGCTAAGGCTGATGATGAGAGCATATAACCTACCTCGCACATGAATTTGAAGCATTCAGTGAAATGGTCTCCGACCCCTCAATCAATATTAACAGGGTTTGGCTTCATTTTAAGACTATGGTTTCACACTGCATAACTAATCATGTTCCTCTAAAAACCAAGCGTCCAAAAAGAAACAGTCCATGGGTAACAAGGGATGTCATCCACGCTAAACGTCATGTGAAAAGGTTGCGTATTTCTATCAAAAATCATGGTTCATGTCCTCCCAAAACTACAAAACTAGCGTGCGCAATCGCGATGTTCAGAGAGATAGGCAAACAGGCCAAGAAACACTATTTTAATGTAACGCTGCCTAACTTTCTGACAAACAACCCGCATAGATTTTGGAACCATTTCCGCCCAACTAAAAACCCGTTATCCGACTTGTCTCCTGAGGATAGAGCTAACAATGCTAATGCGTACAACACGTTTTTTCACTCAAGTTTCGCAAAATATGACGGTAATCTCCTGGACGTTTACGGCAATCAAACATCACGCGTTGACCCTTTAATCATATCAGATGCGGGCATTTTTAATCTATTACTCACGCTTGACCCTAAAAAATCACCCGGACCAGACAATATCCCAAATGATTTCTTGAAACGATACGCAGAATGGTGCAGCAGATACTTGGGTCTGATATTTCCTAAATCTCTCTCGTCATCAACTTTACCCGACGACTGGAAGAAGGCAAAGATTATACCAATACACAAAAATTCAGGGGGCACTTTGGTTGGTTGGTTTATGGGGTTTAACGTCCCAAAGCGACTAAGCCTATGAGAGACGCCGTAGTGGAGGGCTCCGGAAATTTCGACCACCTGGGGTTCTTTAACGTGCACTGACATCGCACAGTACACGGGCCTCTAGAATTTCTCCTCCAAAGAAATTCCAGCCGCCGCGGCCGGGATCGAACCCGCGTCTTTTGGGTCAGCAGCCGAGCACAATAGCCACTGAGCCACCGCGGCGGCTTCAGGGGGCACTTTGACTGTCTAAAGTGCGTAGAGGCGAAAGCGTTTTCCGAAACACTTTCGCTGCTTCTGTGGCACTGGTGGCGTCACATATAATTGAGTACTAATTACTAAGTGATGACAGATCGTTACTTAATGGTTAATTACCGATGAATGCCTGGATAATAATTACCTGCTAATTAATGACGCTCAAGCTTCGCCTTTAGGAGTGGAACGCGACAGCGTGTTGTAGCGCTGCCAAGGAGTCCACGGAACGCCACCACCCGTTCGGCGCGACGCCTTGCGTTTTGAACGCAACGCTTTTTGGGGAAAGGAAATGGCGCAGTAATTCTCTGTCACCTCGGTGGACACCTGAACCGCACCGTAGAGGAAGGGAGGAAGTGGGAGTGAAAGAAGACAAAGATGGCCCGCAATGAAGGAAATGAAAATTGTATTTGAGGAAAGGAAATTACGCAGTAACTGTCTCACATATCTCGATGAACAGCCGTCAAAATTCAGGGGGGCACTTTTTTTTACCTAAAGTGTGGTCACTGATGTGTGGTTAAGATGTTAAGCTTCGCCTCTAAGAGTGGAACGCGACAGCAGCTTGCAACGCTGCCAGGGAGTCCATAGAACGCCATTTGCCATTCGGTTCTAGGCCTCGCTCGTCGGTAAATTGGTTTTTGAGGAAAGGAAATGTTTACGGTACCTGTTTAATTGGCTCACCTTACATGCTTAATGTCATGTGTTTTTGTTAATGTGAATGTATCGTGTAACCTTGGCATGTGTACATATGTAAATAAATTTTTTCTAAACAGGAAATGTATCTGTCTCTCATATCTCGGTGGACACCTAAACCTCGCCGGAAGGGAAGGGAGGAGGATGGGAGTGAGCGAAGACACCGTATTCACTAGACGCGCCTTTGTTCATTCCAAACCATCGAGCTGGCATGGCGGAGTGGATAGCATGCTCGTCTCGCACGCCGAAGAACGGGGTTGGATTCCCGAGCTCGACAAATTTCCTCCTCGGTTTTATTTATTTATACGGCCTGACAAGAAAAGTTAATTAAGGTAATTGGGTATTTAAGCAATTAACTAAACTCAGTCCCACTTACTTGGAGCATCACTATACGATCCCTTCAATTGGTTGCATGGTTACTAAGCAAAGTACAATTGGCCCTGTTTGAAATTCGCGCACTTTGACGTCACGGCCGTTTCGACCAATTGAAAAGCGTGACCTTTTCTGTCGACAACTGCTGCTTACAACGATGAGGCATTAAAGGCTCTCGCCTTAAAACAGGAGACACCACATTACCATCGAATTATAGACCAATATCTCTCACCAGCACGGCTTGCAAGATGCTCGAGCATATCATCCTTAAACACCTAACAATCTTCCTTGATACTCACAATCTGTTAACATCGAACCAACATGGATTCCGTCATGGGCTTATCAACCGTCACTCAGCTAGCGGAGGTTGTGCATGACCTTGCACTCGCCATCAATAACTGTAGCCAGACTGACATCATATTATTGGACTTTTCTAAAGCATTCGATCACGTCTGCCACAACAAATTAATAGCAAATTTACGGGGTACCATCGGGGACGGGGAAATTTTAGATTGGATTTCAGATTACTTATCAAACCGGACACAATTTGTACTGTTTCAGAACATGGAATCTGCGACAGTACTCGTCATATCAGGTGTACCTCAAGGATCCGTGTTGGGTCCACTGTTATTTTTAATTTTCATCAACGACATAACCAACAATATCGATTCTAACATCAAACTCTTCGCTGATGACTGCATTATCTATAAAACAATTAACAGCTACAAAGACCACATTTCACTCAGCGATTCATTGAACAAAATAACCGAATGGTGCAAAACATGGCAAATGGCATTAAACACGACTAAATCTGTTTGCATGACGGTAACAAGAAAAAGGCAACCTTATGATTTTCCGTACTTTGTTAATGGCAGAATACTGACGAAAGTTCGCCAGCATAAGTATTTAGGCATCACACTAACTTCTGACCTCAGATGGGACGCGTACATTGCTAGCATAACCTCGAAAGCATTACGCAAACTATTTTTTCTTAGAAGATGTCTACGCCTTGCACCCACATCGACAAAGCTTCTCGCATATACTACTTTCGTTCGACCAGTTTTAGAATACGCTAACACAGTTTGGTTCCCCCATTCAGTGACTAATGAAACAAAACTAGAAAAAGTACAGCGTAAAGCATTGCGGTTTATACACAACAAATATAAGCGCACATATTCACCAAGTAACCTCGCGGCTATTTCGGGTTTAGCGACGCTATCATCAAGAGCGCAACAAGCACGACTAAAATTTTTATTTCACCTGATAAACAACTACTACAAGATAGACGTATCAAAATACTTATCTTTCTCGCAATCACGCCCGTCGAGGCATAAACACGCACGCGCGAAAGCAGAATACTCATGCCATAACGACACGTTCATGTGTTCGTACTTTCCACAGAGAATGGAATCCCCTTGAACCCTCAATCATAACTGCAACCACATTATCTCAGTTCACGTCACGGATAGAATCCTTATCAATTAACGAATAAAGCAGTTTCACTGACATACTCAACCGCCTCTCATCACTTCATTAGATTGTTAATTGATCGTGAAGAAAGTCTCTTTTATTTATTCCGCTGCTGTGTTCCCATGTGCTCTAATTGAATTCCTTATGGCAAAGCTCCACCCTACTCCTAGACATGTATTTTTCTTTTTCCTTGCTAATGTTTACATTTTCTTTTATTTTGATTGTTCCTTTTTGTTCACCTGTGTTTGATTCGTAATCGCTTTTTTTAAATTCCTGAGTGCACTGCTCAAATTTTTATCATGTTTGTCATTTTTGTTCGCCCACCTGCTATGGTCCCTGATGGGACTGGCAGTATTGTAAATAAATAAATAAATAAATAACCGGAGACAGTCAATTGAGATGCGCTTGAGAGCCCCCCTATGAGAGCCACCCTCTGAATTCTTCCCGTTGTAGACACATTCGGGCCTCCGCCTCCTTTCGCCTTAAAGTGGAGAAGGGGATGCCTCGCTCCACATTGGCTCCTGCCGAACGTGGCAGGGAGGCAGTCATTTTTGCTGAGTCATTGTTATTCATTCTGTTCTTCGGTTATTCCTTCGGCAGCCGCCTTCCGGCCTTTCCCTCCTATGCCCCACCGAAGGAGAGCGGGATTTCGCACTTCCCGCTTTGCCAAGCGCGGGAGGTGGAGCACACAAGCATACGATAATTTGTTTCAAATGGTTTAACGTCCGAAAGCCGCTTACTTTAAGAAGATCTCCGCAGTGGAGTGCTCCGAATAATTTCGACCGCCTGTGGTTCTCCTCGAATGCCATAACCACTAAGCCATTGCGGTGGCCTTCTGTTCATGGTGGTATAACGCACAACGAGAGATAGAAAAAATAAACACTGAGAATGCAGACACTCCCGTAGATCAGCGATCGTTATAAAAGGCCCAAAACACCCTGAAAAAGAAAACAGTAGTTTCTAATTCTACCCATATCGGATTTCAGATGTACGACATGCCATGCTCAGCGCCGCTGAAACGCAGTCGCTCTCTGGAGAACGTGTTCATTGTCCAATTCACATATTCCTTGATGGTCCGAAATATAACCCGGTAAACGTTTTTCACTATAATAAGGGAGTAATTACTCATTGGCATCCACCCAAGCGCAGCCATACGGCGTTTTTCACTATGTTCTTAACGGCAGGTTGTGTCCACACCACGTCTCTGCCATTTGGCTTGTGCTCTCTGTCTCGTCGCCGTAAGTTGTAGAGTAGGACGCCGGTACGCTGCTGGTCCTGGATCCGTAGCCGTTCTAGCTGTGTGGCTTTCTTCTGCATGTTGAACGGAGGCATTGGCGTCAAACTTATCTTATTACGTGACCTTTCGGAGCATGGCGTCGACCGTGATGGCTGCCTCCGTGCCATGGACGAGCAAAAAAGGCGTCATGCGGGTGGTCTTTTCTACTGCGGCTTTGTAGCTGAGGGGAATGCAAAAGAGGACGACCTTCCAGGTCGTGCATTATCAGTCGGCATGTCATGACTGTCCTGGGGTGGGTTACATATTGCCACGTTTCATTCTAGTGTCCGTTCGTGCGCTCAAGGCCGCAGGAAAGGGGTGTTATTATATTTGTTCGTGACGCGAGAAGCGACCGGACTAATCTCGATAGATCACAGCCATAAAGAGCTGCATCTACGTGTTTACAGATTACTCTAGATGATATCGACCTGTTATCTCGAAGTTTCCTTGCCGGCTTTAAATTGAGCGATGCCGCGAGCATCGGGGATCCATAGTTCGATGACCGACGAACACGTTTGTTGCTTACGCCGCCACCGAGTGATTCAGTTGTTTTGCGGGCGCAAGTCAGCCCAAATGAAGAGCTTCGTTTCAAAGGCTGGTTGGTGTCTTCCTGACCGCTGGACCGCCGTCAATACAACGTGACATCTGGTGGAGGTGCTGGGTAGCCTTCCATTTACCGGACACCCCCAGCAAGTCGTGACGCAAGCCCTCTGAGTCATTCACAGGAGGACCTGACTCCAGTCCACCGCGCAAGCCGACGTCTGCCAGGAGACGCACCTGAGTTCGGGACTCTGCCGGACCCTAGCCGGAAGCGAAAGCACGTAGCAACGTCCACCATGAGCTTGCGCCAGACGACGACTCCAATCATTCGTTACCAGCCGCGGGTGCCACCAACCTTCGACGCTTCGCCTGGCGCCTACCCCGAGAATGGCTGGAGCAGTTCGACCGTGTCGCTATCTTCAACAACTGGGACGATGCCACGAAACTTAGGTACATCTTCTTCGCCTTGGAGGGACCAGCAAGAATCTGGTTTGAGAATGAGGAAGCTAGCCTCACGAACAGGGAAACCTTCAAGGAGCAGCTTCTGAAGATCTTCACGAACGTCGTGCGAAAGGAGAGAGCCCAGCAGCTGCTACAGTCTCGACTATTGCACCCAAACCAGACCGTTGTAGTGTACACTGGGGAAATGACGCGTCTCTTCCGGCGTGCCGACGCAAACATGAAGAACGAAGAAAAAGTAAAGCTGCTCATGACAGGAGTTATAGAGCAACTCTTTGCCAGCCTCGTCCGCAACCCACCGAAACTGACGCGGAATTCGCAGAAGAGGCATCCACTATGGAAAAAACTCTTGATGCCAAAGCCCGCCAGTACGACCGCCAGCAGCGTGTTTTCTCAGCAAATTGCCTGGACACCGCTAACAATGATAACCTGCGGGAGGTTATCCGTCAAGTTGTGCGAGAAGAGCTCCGACGATTGCTGCCAATGGGAACGCATCCGCAGCTTTTATCGCTCACAGACGTCATCCGGGATGAGGTTCAACAGTCCTTGGGTGTGACGCCGTCAACCACGCAGCCTCTGCAGCCCGCAGCAATGACTTCCGCAGCAGCTGTGCGCCGTCCTACACCCAGACGATGGGTCCCAAGCCCCTATCGCCCTAAGCCAGCTGCGTTGGACCTCCGCCCTCTAGCCCCAACCCGCCCGTCCTATGAGCGTCGCACACAGCCGAGGAAATGCGACGAGCGGAGAACTCCCGATCAGCGCCGCCCACTATGCTTCCACTGTGGCGAAGCCGGCCACGCCCTTTGGCACTGCCGATACAGAAGACTGGGCATCCGAGGGTTCTCTTACGACGCTCCACGACCCCGACCCGGCCAGCGACCAGCCGAAATCGAGAAGTTTTTGCGTCGCGATGGATGCTCGTCGACGAGCCGCCTATCACGTTCCCCGTCGCCATCTTCACCGCGCTTTGTATCTCCTAGTCGAGGCTACGCGATGCGTGAACGCTCCCCCTGCCCCCGAAGGTTAAACTGAATAAAGCAGCCTGTGGAGGTGAGGTTGCTTCTGAGCGCAAGAACTAAGATCGTCCATCGACGAAAACACAAGACTATGCCTCAACTACGACGAGAACTACGAGGAGAACTACGACGAGAACTAAGACGACGACCCCTACGACGAGGGCCCCTACGACGACGACCCATATGACGACGACCCCTATGACGACGACCCCTACGACGACGACCACTACGACAACACCGACGACGACGACACGGCCAGACTTGAAGCTTTTACAGCTGCCCTTAAACCTTATTACGAACTCTAAAGGGCAATTTCCTCGCTGGGGTCCCAGAACCCTCCTCGCAGCGCCGCCCCTCCTCCTCCGCTACCCTCCTCCTGTTTTTTCTCTCTTCTCTTTTTTTCTTTCACGGCTGTTGGGCTCTTCGGTCTATTCCTCCGGCGAGTCTGCCTCTGCGCCCCGCCGCCGCACGTGCACGTGTCGCGGGTTACCGACTTCCCCACTCCGGTGGGATATGCCGGGTTCGTGAGCAACGTGAGGCTGAGGGTCCACTGGAGATGAGCTCCGCCAATTTACGACCTCTTGCCTTTTCGAAGTGGCAGCCCCAGTGAAGGCTGGGAGCATTGAAGTCTCCAACGATCACTAGAGGCTCTTTTGCTGCCATTTTGATCGCGTGAAGGAAGATGTAATTGAAAGTTACGCGCAGCTTACGAGGACGGCAGTATCTGTTAAGGATATATATCAACGGGTCGCGGCGTCTGAGAGGCAGTGCCCGGGCCATTGTGTTTTCTTGCTCGGTACTCAAGTCTAAGTCAACCTGAACCACGGTTTAAGCCTTATTCACCAGGATACACGTAGAGGGGCCCCCCTGAAAGGTGCTGTAGCCCAAGAATTCACCGTCTATTCCGGGCTCCTGCAGGGCAATCAGCGCCGGCATGTCACCCGGGGACTGCAGGTAGAGCTCGAGGTGCGACCGCTTTTTCCAAGCTCTGAAACCCCTGCATCTCCATTGGATGATCTGGAATTTTTCATCGGTTTTATCATACCTGTTGGATCTGCTTACCCTCTTGTATTTATTTACGGACGACAGGACTAGCTCTGGCCGAGAGCCGGCGAAACCTCAGTGAGGGGCGGTATCGACCCACCTACAGCCGAGCCTGAAAGGTGTTCCTCCGCTGCCTGGTGGGAGGCTGTCTTACGTTTGAGGTGAGGCGATTCGCAGCTAGGGGAGTTCTTAATTTGGGTGCTGACCCAGGGCTGGACGGCTTTAAGGACGGAGTCAGTGACCTGGGCCATAAGGTCGAGAAGTTGTTGGGTTAAAGCCGCCTTGAGCATGTCCTGTAAGGACTCGCGGACTGCTCACTTGATTTGATTCGGGGGGCCGCCACTTGCTCCTCCTAGTTCCTCGGTTTGGCGCTGCAGTGCGTCGAGGCTGCCGACGCGACCAGCAGTGGAAACTGATCCAACTATCGTGTCCCCGCTCTGCCTCGAGGCGCTAGTAAGGCAAGATGTTACGGATGATTCGTAATCCTCGTTATCTGGCTCAGCTTCCGACACTGGTTCGGATGAGCCGACCTGTTTGGCCTCTAATTCTTGAATTTTTCGCGCAAGAATTTGGTTCTGGCGCCTGAGCTCATCTACCTGCTTCTGTAGGGCGGTTTCGGTAGGACACAGACGAGTAGGGGGCTTGGAGACTGCCCTACTCCATCTGCTCACCTGTGATTGGACGGGTGCCAAGGGCGCGAAGTCTCTGACGTTGAAGACCGGGGGAACCGCTTGGGTCCCGGACTTGACAGGTTTCGACAGCGGCTGGCGCTTTCTTGGCCTTGAGCGGAGGAGCCTGCTTGGGCCCCGTCTTTGTCTTCGGCTTGGATCCAGATGGAGAGCTCGGATTGATGTCTTTCAGGAATCGCCCGGCACAGCCGGGAGCTCTGGTTGAGTGGCTGCCTCCGCAGATGAGGCACCTCGGAACACACTAATGTTCCGCTGGGCCGTCAGGAGTGGCACCAGGAAGCTTTACCCGGCAGCGTTTGCAGCGCCCCGGCTGCGGTCGCGGACACGCATCGGCCCGATGGCCCACTGTTCCACAGCGGTGGCATGCAGGCACTGTCGTCTTGTACAGGCGAACAGGAAGCCGTTCTTAGCTCTACAACACCGTCCGTGGCACCTTGGTCCCCGCGAGGGTGATCACCGCAACTGGGGTTCGCCCCAGCTTGCGCACAGACACCACATTTCCTTCCGCACTGAGTTTGCGTTTAACGCTTTCGGACGTTTCGTCTGGCGAAACAGTCAAGGCGCCTCGGCAGAACGCACCTGAGAGTTTGGTGTGTCCCCGGAATGGTAGCTCGTGTTCCGCTACCGGCACCATAAAAAATTCAGGGGGCACTTTTATTGCGAAAGCAATACTACTCGCACTTTTAAGCCTTCCCGTGACCCAGTCGCAGTTGCGTTTGACTTTTAGCCGAGTGAATATGGGCGACCAACTCGCTCCGTTGTTGTGTTGCGTGGGGCGTTCATGCGAAGGGCCAGGAAAATTGCCGCTGTGACATCATACCAGCTGTAGATTATGGGCGACCAACTCGCTCGGTTTCTTTTTTCACTACTACCATCCTCTCTTCCCTTACGGCGCGGTTCAAAAGACAAATACTGCGCCATTTCCTTTCCTGAAAAACCAATTTACCAACCAATTTACCAAGCCATAGGCCGTCGGCGTTGATTGTGTTCATTGGCGTTGACCACATTTTACACTCCGATCATTTTAAAGAAAGGAAGTGCGCATATTGGCGCCATGTGTTAGTGGACGCCTGAACTGTGCTCATCGGCCCATGGGGTGATGAGAGAGATCGAGAGAGGTGTGACGACAGGGATTGACAAGGTTGGGCCAGAAACGCAGCCCTAAAGCGATAGGACATCGGCGTTCATTGTGTTCACTGGGGTTGTCAACGTTTTATACTCTGATAATTTTAAGGAAAGGAAGACGAGCGCGCGCGTCGAGGCTGTGGCATGCCAGCGGTGTGAATAACGTCACTTCCTCCTAGCACATGCGCAGTATGGTCGTGCAAGAGCTTGCGAAACGGCGAGACTGTGGGCAATGTAGCTCATGCAGTAGTATAGTTACGCGCAGATGTTGCATTCGCAATCCTCCAGGTTTAACAAGAACTAAACCGCGGCCAATTTTTTTCTCTTTAAAGGGCTGCAACGCGAAAGCTTATTCTGGCGCACTGTTTATTTTTTTTTATATTTTATTCTAATTTCTTACCTTTCTTGCTATTTTCCCATTTCTTTATTTGGTTATATTTTTATTTTCTTGTTTATTGCTCTTCTATTTTTCTTTTTTGTTTAATTTTTTCTTTCGTTATATTTACTTTTTATTTTTAGTTCATCATATTTAAATTTTCAAATTTTATTTTTTCGTTTTATTTTGTATATTCGTTTCTTTTCTTTTGTTTTTATTTGTCATTTTCTATTTTTATATTTTATTCCTTTTAATTGATTTATGAAACCCATGCATTCGCCAGATGCGCCCTTATTCATGCTCAAACTTGTGCCCTTGCAGCGGAGTGGTAGCGTCGCCGCTTCAAATGCCATAGTTCGATTTCCAGCGCCGACAGTTTCTTTTTTATTGACGCCGAAACGCGGACAAATCTGCCGATACGGATGCTAACGATAGTATGAGGCATTAAAGGAATTCGCCTTAATATCCAGGAGTAGCTTCTCCGCGGCGTCGACTGATTTCAGCGCACATTCTAGCACGATTTGGTCCCAAACGGGCCACACCGCAAGTCCCGAATTTGTGTCGTCCCCTAGGATGCTGCGGACTGCAGTGCCGGCTTGTCGAGGACCAAAACGGGCTGAGGCTTAGCTAAGGTTAAGGCTAGTCAGATGCGAAGCATATTGATGGCTAGGCTTGGTAATACATGGCTTTCCTTGGTTGAATACCTGGTCATTTTAATACAACCACTAGAAGCCTTCGTCGTGGGGGAAGACAACGGCATGGCTACAGCGGAACGCCGACTAACCCCGAGACGCGTGTTGGGTGAGCGCCTGGATTGCCACGGAAGCCGCGTCCGCCTGCCCGGTGGAGCGAGCGTTTCACCTACACCGATTGTGAACGCGCGTTCGAAATGCGCGTGAATGCCGCTCGAGGACATACCGGCGTCTGTGCGATGGCATCGTTCTCCCTCTCCCAGCGCATGACGGCGATCTGTCGTGACGTCATTGTGTCACGTGGTGTGACGTCACCATACTACGTGGTCTGCACGGCGTGTCACCGCAGCGACAGCACAAGTTGGAGCCCCGTCTCTCATCTGTCGTGACGTTATTGTGTCACGTGGTGTGACGTCACCATACCACGTGGTCTGCACGGCGTGCAACCGCAGCGACGGCATGAGTTGGAGCCCCGCCTCTCATCTGTCGTGACGTCATTGTGTCACGTGGTGTGCACGGCGTGTAATTGTCACGAAGGGCTTGGGTTACGTATTGTAATATGCTTCGCATAAAAGTTGACTTGAGGTCGACCGTGTTTCGCGGTTTGAGCATCACGATGATGTCTTTTTCGATGCACGGTGTGTTCTGTGGCTGCCACCGGAGTTGCTTGGAACGCTTCGAGGCTGCGTTCAGCGCACTCCCGCCCTGCGTATGCGCAGAGCTAGCCGGCGCCTGTTGCTGGGCGGCACCAGCACCAGCGTCCTTCGATGCAGCCGCCGCGTTCTTCTTTCCGCGCGAGACGCGGACCATATCCTGAAGGTATTGGCGCCGAACGGTTGGTAGCGTTCCGTGGACCCTGGCAGTGCTACAACACGCTGTCGCGTTCCACTCATACAGGCGAGGCTTTGTGCGGAAAACGCTTTCCCCTCTACGCCCTTTAGACAAAGTGCCCCCAAGCAGCACAAATTGATTGGTCCAACAGTGGCAAAAGAGTGGCGGAAATTGGCATGAATATTGGTCCTACACTGGCATTTGAGCAATCCGAGACTTTTTCCAACAATGGCCCTTCATTCATGCCAAGATTGTGCCTATACTCAGCCAGTCTAGCTGCCAGCATTGACCCAACATTCAGCCAGTCTATCCACAAATGGCCAACGTTCGTGCCAAGACTATGTCCACGTTCAGCCAATCTATTAATTATGGCCCGACATTCGTGCCAATCTCACGCCAATAGTATGCCCACATTCAGTCGATCTGTCAATAATGGCCCGAAATTCGCGCCAATAGTATGCCCACATTCCGCCAGTATAAATAATAGCCCCAGGTTCGCTCCGACTTGTGCCCACTTTTCCACCCTTGATCTAACTTTTATAGGTGGCATATGAATTGGAAGGCCAGTGGGAAATTGTATGCGATCGGGGGTCCTACCTAGTTTTGTACCACACCTCTTGCTGGCCAGCAACAATGCAGACATATACCGCTTGTTTTCCACCAGCCGGAGCTTGTATGTGTAACATTTTACATATAAGCAGTCAGGAGACATACAAAAAAGAAAGAACGGATTCAAAGAACGAAATTTATTGCATCTACGGTGCCAGTACATCGTGAAATGCACTGTGCCGGAGCCGCTGAATCGATGAGTCATATCGGCACTAATCGTTGCACTCCTCTTGTAAGAGAGCTTTTGCAGTGCCTTGAAACAAATTCCTCGCCAAGCTCTTGCACGATGACCTGGCTGTACATCGCAGCTGCAAAGAGGTGCATGATGTGATCATGAGTGTAAGTACAACCATCGCAGAAAAAAGACAAGAAATAAAATAACACATTGATCTTAGTGGCGCGCAGTGTGCGAGAAGGTACTCGCAACATATGTTGAAAGTAGAATTTCTAAATGACTCTTAATATAAATCCCCACACTAATAGCAAAATGTTGAATTGAATTTAACAATTTTTTCCCACCGTATTGCTAATTTCTAATCCCAATTTGCCGCGTCACACCCTCAAATGCATATTAAAAGTCACAAAAAGAGATATAGTGTTTAATACAAATCAATCTATTTTTATATTTCCTATCAAAATTATATGTCTATTGCGAGCTGGTTGTTTGCCTTTTTGTTCCAGCAAAGTATGGCACAGGTGGTAGCAGCTCCTCCCTATTGAACAGCTGTGAGCAATTTTTTTTTTCGTTATGAAATATAATATTCCATGCAAAGACGGCTTGCACAGTTTTGCGAAATGCGCTGAACGCAGGAGACCGAATACTTTTTTTTTTTAAGTAAGCAGATTATCGATGCCGCTTGGCATGCATGTAACGGGGCAGACAGAAATCTTACTTGAAAACCACACGAAATCACTCTTCCGATAGTCCATGGGTGATTAATTCCGAGACAACATGGATAAAGTTCGCTGGGACCAGGAATTCCGCTTTTTCTCGTACGCCTGCAACTGGCCAAGAGAAAGGCACCCGGCACAGGAATATTACACGCGGCCAGAAAACTGCTGCAGTGGAAGAATAAGCGCTTCTGGTACTCATCTTGCACAAACGATAGACGACCAATGTCGTAATGAACGCAACATGAGTCGGGCCACACAACACTCCGCCACGGTGATTGAAGAGATAGTCAGCGTTCGGTAAATCCATTTTTTCAAAGCTGAAAAATAAAGTTCTCAACATTCTGTGCATGCCTTTGCGCTAGACATTTCGCTGTGAAAGTTTCCATTCAGAAGTTGGCGCCAGTGCTTTGTCGCTTTCTCTTTTCCTGCCGGAGAAAAAAAAAGTCGGCGCTGATTCAAAGCGGCAATTACGCCAAGAACCATATTCATTTCCGAACACATTTCAATATAAAAGTATGGTGGTACTCACAAATAGAATCTTGCAGGCCAGGCTACTGAATTCCGTCATAATTGTCAAATCGTATCGGGTGCGGATTCTCGACAACGAACGGCGTCAGCTTGAGCGCGCATGCTTCGTCGGCACGCTGGTTGTGTGGCTTTTCGCCGCCTTGCTAGCTACAGGCGATACTCGTTGGGCGAGTGTTCGGGAAAGGAGGAGACGACGATGGGACAGGTTTCTTATATTTTTCGGAGAATTTGCTGCAGCAAGAGAAACGGCAGCTGGAAAAGGAGAAGAAAATCTAGGGAGGGTGGATCAGCGGCGTTGCGCTTAGTTGGGCGCGAGGGGAAAACAGGTTAGAGAAGGTCAGTGTACCTAAAATCACAAAGAAAAAAATAACTCCTAGCATGGTGAGGGCCAGCGCTCTTCCAACAAAGAGACTCGGCCCGGCAAAAGGCGGCTGTATGGGACTTCAAAAAGGGGGTGGGGAGGGGGGCGGGGGTGAAATGAGTGAAAGAATTCCGGAATGTCCGGAGGGTGCGCCATAGGCGTTGAGCACGTGAAAAGCGGCAAGGAAACGACAATGCGGAGATGTTGGAAGTGGAAAAGTGGAGCTTGGGCATGAATTTCGTCAAAACGGCACAAACATTAGCGTAATCTCTGCGGTCGTGTGCCTCTTTGGTTGAAGCTGAGCTAAATGTGTTACTATGAAAATACCGGAAATATAAAACAATAAAATTAGCGGGAACAATGCGTGTTCTTTGAGTGTTTCATATATGATACTTCTGGCGGATAAAGTAGGATGACATACGTCCAAGCAACACCATTCATCAATATAATCCAATGATTCGCTTCTAGAGCGACGAATACCCTACATTTTATACACACCAGTGTAGGCAGGTCGGTCTAAGCCATAGTCATGCGGCCCACCCGTGCGTGTCTGCGCTAGCTCGAAATGACGCGGCGCGCTACTCAGCAATGCGCCTCTTATGGCTCATTGGTATTAATGATACGCGCAAAGAAAAGGCAAAAAAAAACTAGTGGAAATGCGACCGGGAAAAAGTTCCGATCTCTAATTTCATAAACGTGATAATTTAAAGCAAAAACGTATGCTAGAGCCGTCGTTATAGAATACCCAAAAAGCACAGCAGAATAACAAAACAATTTGCGACATTAAAAAAACCTAGCCACCTTAGCTTCGCGGCTTCAGGAAGCAGAGCCGTTTGTTCGCTTATTATTTTTTTTTAATTTAACATACATCTTTCCCGTCTGCTGCTTCTTCACGCAGCAAATGCGCAGCAAGTTGTTCACGTCAACTGTTTATTTGTGATAAAACCAAAATCCCGTTTTACTAACATCGTTTCTTCTCTAAAAATGCGCCACGCAATAATTTGTGACCTAGTGGAAAAAGCGATTTATTTGTTTTTTTCTAGGGTGAGCATCCTGTGGGTGAGGCATTGTGTTCCGGATTGTGTAATAGGATTCAGCGTTTCGTGCAGCATAAACTTATTAATTTGAGCCTATATATTGAGACACGAATTTGAACCGGAAACCTAGAATCGGGGGCTGTGGTATGCGAGGTATGCGAGAGATACGCGAGGCAGTACGTTAATTAGTGCGTTATTATACCATTCCTTGAATCGAAATTTGATTTTCTTGATTGTGGCACCTCTTTCTCTCTTTCTTTTTTTCTTTGCATACCATAATTACAAAAGACGCCGCTTTTCAAAATTCGTATACCTTCGTGAATGAATCTGACCTCTGCTCACTTTCGCGCATTCAATTGCATCGCGCTTTTTATTGTAATTTCGCATCAGAGTTCGACGCTAGCGGTGTTGTTGGTCATAAAAATAAATAAATAAACAAGTCCGAATATTAAAAAAAATGGATTGAGAGAAATAACCACATATAATCACAGGGACATCCTTTGGTGTGTCGTGGAGCGGCACTGCCAATACAGGGAAAACAGCGGACAAGTAGGGCCATCGTTGCGGGTGTAATGAGGCGGCACTGCCAATATGGGGACGACAGCGGAAATTTAGGGCCATCGTTGGAGGTGTAACTAAGTGGCATTGCCAATGTGAGGAAAACATCGGACAGGTAGGGCCATCGTTGGAGGTGTAACTAAGCGGCATTGCCAATATGGGGAAAACATCGGACAAGTAGGGCCAATGTTGGAAATGGCACATTGTGGCAGTGCCAATATGGGGACAATGAAGGCAACATTGGTCCTGTATAGGGCCACACATAGCCAACAGACTCCCAATATTGGGCCAACAGTTTGTGCTGCCTGGGCCCCCTGAATTTTTCTCCGACGCCAGCCCCTATAAGTGGAAGAGCGCCACGTGCACGTTCAAAGGAAGAATTTACTCAGTAGAAGAAGAAAGAAGAAGTGGCGGCCATGGAGATCGAGCATCTGCCGGAGAGCCTTCTCTTGGAGGTGTTCGGGCACCTGACGTCGTTTGATGATGTATGCGCCTGCGCGGGGTAAGTCGACAAACGTTTCGTCAGATTTTGAAACAGAGTTGCGGCTCAGCAGCTCACGGCCCAATTTCCATCTGTAAAAATTCCACATTCTTGAGTCCCATACTCTTTTGAAGCTTGGGTGGGCGTTATGGGACCTTCCTCTGCACCTCAGTGGTATACAGACGCCAGGGTGTCGCGAATCGGATGGACGCGTCCCCGACTGATGAAGGGGCACGCTTTCGCGTGCAGGTTCGAGGAAAGGAAAAAGGAAATCAAACAAAACGAAACGAAGCCGTGTTTATATTTTAAAGGAAAGGAGCTAATAAAAAAAATTACGAGGAACTTTAGCGGCTAAAGTGCTGAAAGGCGAAAGCCTGAGTGCTGCATTCTGCTACGCGATTGTTCACTTCACATTTTGTTGGTGCATTAATTAACTGCCAATTAATGACGCTTAAGCTTCGCCTTTAGGAGTGAAACGCGACAGCGTGTTGTAGCGCTGCCACTGAGTCCATTGAACGCCACCACCCGTTCGGCGCGACGCCTTGCCCTTTGAACGCAACGCTTTTTAAGGAAAGTAAATGGTGCAGTAATTGTCGTCTCGGTGACACCTGAGCCGCACTGTACAGGAAGGGAGGAAGTGGAGTGAAAGAAGAATGTATGTATGTATGTATGTATGTAGAAAACTTTTATTTAGATCTTTTAAGAGATTCGCAGATTCGAAGCCTCCGTCGTCTTTCGTGGCGCCGGCGACTTGAGGCTTCTTTTCAGCAAGGTTGGGCCCCTAGTCCAGGCCTCCACTGAGTCGCGCTGCATCTGTAGCGTGCCGCACTAAGGCCCTTTGGGCCGCGAGCTGGCTGCTGGTGAGCCGGCTCTCCCATTGCTCCGCACTCGGGAATTCGTGTTGGTGGAATGCTTTATTTCGTTCGCACTCCCATGTGATGTGGTATAGTGTGGGTGTGTCGCCGCACCAGGGGCAGTTTGCTCTGTATTGTGTTGGTGCCATCTTGTTATAGATGTACAAGTTGGGGAAGGAGTTTGTTTGTAGCCTACGCCAGCCGACTGCTTCCTCCCTCGTGAGGGCTTTGTGTGGTGGTGGGTACTTGAATCTAGTCCCTCTGTATAGTTAGAGCGGCCGTAGTGATGAAAATGAAAATTGTATTTGAGGAAAGGAAATTACGAATTAACTGTCTCGCATATCTCAGTAGACACTAGTCGAAAATTGTATTTGACGAAAGAAAGTTGCTCAGTAACTGTCTCACATATTTCGGTGGACACCCGTCAAAATTCGCGCGTGGTGACATCATGACAATTTGGACCAATCTGAAACGCGGACAAGTACGCCTTGCTCGTCAGTAAATTGGTTTTTGAGGAAAGGAAATGTATCTGTCTCGCATATCTCGGTGCACTCCTGAACCTCGCCGTAACGGGAAGGGAGGAAGATGGGAGTGAACGAAGACACCGTATTCACTAGACGCACCTTTGTTCATTCCAAACCATCGAGCTGGCATGGCCGAGTGGTAGCGTGCTCGACTCGCACTCCGGAGACCGGGGTTCGATTCCCAAGCTCGGCCAATTTCTTACTCGGTTTTATTTATTTATCTGGTCTGACTAGAAAGGTTAATTGGACTAATTGGTGAAGTAAGCAATTAACTAAACTCAATCTTATTTGGAGCATCACTATACGATCCCTTTAATTGGTTGCATGGTTAGTAGCCAAAGTACAATTGGCCCCGTTTGAAATTCGCGCACTGTGACGTTACGACCGTTTCGACCAACTGAAAAGCGTGACATTTCTTGTCGACAGCTCCTGCTTACAACGATGAGGCATTAAAGGCTTCCGCCTTAAAAGATACGAAAACATCAAGGAAAACGCACACTAGAAACGCGTACAACACTAGAGACAAAAAGGAGAGAGTTCACCGGATACAAAGCATCTCATTTGGAGCGGGATGGCCTTGCAGGTGACACAGACGCGGGTTGGCGAGTTGCGATGCGTCGCTGGCGTTGCGTCCACGGAGGTGGTGATAGAGAGCCAGGAGAGGAGGAAGGGAGATGACACGGGAGACGCTGACGAACTCTTGTCAGTCGCCTCCAAGAACTGGGCAGCAGCAGGAAAACCGTGGCCAGGTCTTGTCGATGGCGTTCCAAAACGCCGTAGGCTTGTGCAGCCTATCCAAGGAAGCCTTGACAGCAAAATGGCAATTGCAGTAGGCGTGTGTCGTGGATTCAAGGGAAGTTGACGGCAGCACAGACCCGAAGTCTGACGGCTGCCACCTCCACGGTTGAATGAGGCTCAATGGTCTTCCGTCGATGATCCAAGGGAAGTCTCTGGGAGCACGGATCAAACGTCTGACAGCTCCCACTTCCACGCTTGAATGACTAGACTTGTGGTGCGGTGTCTTCCTCAACACCTCGGTTTCCTGACACGTAGCCTTACCCTCCTCGTGCCTGCCTCGCGCACACCACTCGCGCGCGCACGCGCAACGCGGGGCTGGCACGCACGGCGCTCCGATGTTCGACGCACCACTGTCGACACTCCGCGTTCCATAAATCCGTCGACAGTGTGGTGTGCACATCAGACAGGGTTCCCTTGCAGTCACGAGGAAGCTGGTCCTCCTGATGAGACTGGCGTGCACCAAACTCATCTACAAAGGCGCGTAAAGCGGGCAACTACTGATCACTCAGGATTTTCTAACAAGCTGATCTCCTAAAGGTGCAGAAGATGAGTAACTGGCGATAAGTCAGTATTTTCAGTTTCGACGGGCGCAGCCGCTGGCCGGTCACGGGTGGCGTCCGAGATTTCAATGGAGCAGATGAAATTGATGTGCAATTTCAATTTCAATGATGTGCAATTGAATTTTTCGGATTGGTGCCAGTCCAGGGCGTCTCATCCGCACGTACTATGTGATCGCCTGTAGAGTGGCACCAATCCGAATAATCACCTTAGCGAAGACCATGGCGTGGTAGTAGCGATAAAGGGTTCTCTCCATATGTCGACGGAGGTGTAAGGTTGGTGTAGCAGGAATCATACTCAGGCAATGTATTCCGCAAACGTTCAGAACGTGGGAAATTCCGCTCGCAACGACACCATCAGTAAGCGGCAAGAGAACATTATGCCTCCATTCCCACGTCTTTATTTGTACCCTCTCCAGTTCAGAGCGTTGAGGAAAATCACCGCGCCGGAATCCTTCATGTATATTTTGTCTGAATGCTATAGTGGTCAGATCACTCTTAGCTTCAATAGATTCTGACTCTACGACGGTGAATTAACGGCTCATGAACATCGGAATTAATGAGATTTGCCTCTTCTAGAGCTCACGTATACGTTACCGCTTATATTTGTGTCAAATAAAACAATGCGACAACACTAGCGCACGCCTCTTCATTCCAGGGTATGTCGCCGATGGTGGCGTGTGGCACGCGACTTCTCGCTGCGGCGCGTGCTACGCGTGACGTCGTTTCCGCTCAAGGCTCGACAGGTGCAAAGCCTCCTCGAGACCCACGTCGACGCCAACATCGTGGAACTGCACATAACCAGTTCCATGGACACATCCACCGCGGAGGAAAAGGAGAGAGACTTTCCGCGGCAGTTCTTTGCCTACCTGGCCGAGCACTGCCCCTAACTCAGGGTGAGCGTTTCATGGCATCAGTACTTAACGAAGGGTCCCCTCGTTCAAACCCGAGCCCAAAGTCTTATACGAGCGCTATGGGACCGGAGTAGTCGATGTGGAAGAAACACGTACATTCTGTAATAAAAATAGCGCTTCTTTAACGCCAGCAATTGTTGTGATCTTCATTTAACAGGACGTCAAAGTTTTAAATGAAGAAAAAGGAATACTCAGTCATTTTTATCAAGATCCCTTCCCTCATCGATAACACCAAATTACAAAACATGAATGAGCTGCTCTAGGTTCTGGGCCCACTCTGGACGATGATGTAGGTGAAGTTATATTTTTCTTTTCTGTCGACACACCAAGCATGAAAGCGTTAGCCCTGGGATCCAAAACTCCATTGAAATTCGATTTCAGCTATTTAAGCGCACTTGGTGACTGAACGGGGTTTGATGTTTAGAAAATTAAATTTTGGACATCAACGCAGCGGGAAAGGCTGCGTGGTAGCCGAATCGTTTTAGGCATAGAAAAACGATGCTGCTTTGTAACCACTCTTGTTGGTTTAACACATGCTAGGTGACGAAGTTTTTTCATGCCGGAGACCGTTGGCATATCAACAATATGACGCTCCAGTTGGCTTCCTGCCAGCCAATATGGGAGGAATTGGCGCTGACGTCTGGATTGAATGGATAATGCGATATATGAAAGTTTCCCATCTCTAGCAATCCCATACAGCGCTGTTGTTCCCCAAAACACTGAAACGTCAACTTCTTGATAAACACGCAACGGATAAATACGGGGAATGGCCACTACAAGTGCTAGCGTACTAAAAGGATCTACAAGTGTCCTCACTTATTCGCAGGTCTTGCACATCACTCGCGGCTTCCGCTTCGACCACCTTCGAGAGAACAGGGTCACAGTGAGCGACCTGCCGCCGACTCTCACTCATCTCTCACTGCGCCAGTCGTGGTTAAGTGCGGAGCGGTTCTTCACCGCCGAAGCGGGCCGTCCATACCCACGTGATCTCCGGCTGCTGGACCACGCCGACTCCGTATTCGCGTCTGCCATCGGGCTAGCCAAGCTGTTGCAATTCCCGTCGCTTCGTGCCCTTTGCTTCGAAGGCTGCTTCCTGTTCAACGACCAAATCTTGACCGACGTACTGCCCGTGATCGCCAACCTCGTTGTCCTGGATATTGAGCGCACGCACGTGAGGGACGCGGGTGCGGCCATGGCGCTCTTGCACGGTCAGAGCCTTCGTGTTCTCTTCTTGGGACACACGGCAGTCACGCGAAAAGCATTCAAATCGTTCTACAGGGAAACGGATGGAAGTCAAAAGCTATGTCTGACGCACCTATGCCTGAGGAACAAGTTTGTGGGCGAGAAGAGCCTGTACAGACTTCTAAGCCTGGCTCCCCGGTTGCAGTGGCTCGCTGTAAGCAGCCCACACATCACGGAGCGTGTGGCGGAGCGCGTGCGTAATACCGTGCCCAGTTCTTGCCGCTATTTGGAGGTCTTACCAAGCTCCGAGCAAACAAGCCGCCCCTGCCAGCACTTCACCTGTGACTTCATTAAGAACTTGAACCTAGGTGCCCCGCCAGGTGAAAACTGCTGAAGCGTCCTTTTTTCTTCTTTGGTTTATATGACCTGATTTTTCACCTTCAAGGGAACTCCGTGTGTTGACTCTTTGCTCACGTCCTTCTGCAGTTCGCCAGTCAACATAATTTGCGATACCCATGAAAGTTTAAGCAAAGCTTTGCGTTTCACAATTCTTGAGGTAATGATGGGTCAAGAAAGAATACCTGGTGAAAATATCGCTTAAATGATCAGAAGAGAAAACCACAATTTCTTAATCTCGGACAGTTGCACTTCTTTTATATGAGCTGGCAGACACCATGAATGCAATGTTCGATATGTGGCCTTCGTTTTCAAGGCAAACCGAAATAAATGGTTTACGCGACGGCATTGTTTCATATCATTGAGCTTGGCACTGCGCCTCTTTGTATTCTTGAACGCGTCCTGCGGCACAACGTCTTGTCTCAACGTTGGTGAAGCTCCCTGAGGCTCCTCTTCTCTTGTTCACTTTTATGACCGAAGACAGTCAATGAAGATATTCTGTGCCATTTTTCTCCCCTGCGCGCACCAACGGGAAATATTGTTTGATCTATCAGCAATATTGGACATAGCAGTTTGTCTCCAAGATTCCACTGAAGCCTTGTTATTTATAGATTCTAATCAAGGCTTAAGTTGTTGATCAGCGACAGTTGATGGCTGATTGGGCCTTCTCCTTCCCTGGTAGCCACTCGCCGGGTTGTTCCCGTGTTCGCCGTGCTCACGCGGCGCATTTGTCCTACCGCGTCATAACTCTTCCCTCCACGGCACCCACCCTCTGAATTCTTCCCGTGGTAGCCACCTTCGGGCCTCCCTCTCCTTTCCCCTAAAAGTGGAGAAGGTGATGTCCATCTTCACTCTGGCACCTGCCAAGCATGCCGGGTTGCCCGTTATTTTTGCTCCATTTTGTTTTGCATTTCTTCTTTTGGCAGCCGCCTGCCGGCCTTTCCCTCCTGTTCCCGACAGAAGGAGAGCGGGATTTACCTCTTCCCGCTTTGCCAAGTGCGGCAGGCATTGCACACAAGACTACAATAGTTTGGTTGATATGGTTTAACGTCCGAAAGGGACTCACTGTATAAAGATCTCATCAGTGGAGAGCTCCGGGTAATTTCGACCACATAGGGTTCTAACGGGCACTGACGTCACACAGTACACGGGTTTCCAGTATTTCGCCTGCATCGAAGTGATACCACCGCGGCCGGGATCGAACCCGCGTCTTTCTGGACAGAAGTTGAGTGCCACAACCACTGAGCCACTGCGGCGGCCTTCTGTTCATGGCGGTACAACGCACAAAGACAGATAAGAATAAAAACTGAGAATACATACACTAGTGTACATCAACGATCATAATAAAAGACCCAAAACACAGCCATAGAATGAGAATAGTTTTCATTATGCCCGTATCAGGTTTCAAATGCACCATATGCGCCATTTCTGGCCGTGCTCAGCGCCGCTGAAACGCTTTCGCTCTCTAGAGAACATGTTCGTAATCTGATACGTCTATTCTTCGCAGGTCCGAAAAATAACCCGGTAACAGTTTTTCACCAAGTTCTTAACGGCGCATTGGTGTCCACACCAGGCCTCTCTCATATGGCTTGTGCTTTGAGTATCATCGCCGTTGGTTTTAGCATAGGATGCTGGTACGCTGCTCGTCTTGGACCCGGAGCCTGGTAAGCTCTCAGACTTTCTTCTGTTATGCCGAAGGTAGGCATTGGCGTCTAGCTTCTCTTATCCCGTGACCTTTGGGTGCATGGCATCGAGCGTAGTGGCTCCCTCCGTGCCGTGGACGAGCCGAAAAGGTGTTATCCGAGTGGCCATTTCTATAGCGGCTTTGTAGCGGAGTGGAGCGTAAAGGAGGATGACCTCCCAGGCCGTGTACTCTCAGTCGGCATGTCATGCATGTCGGAGATGTCCGCTCAAGAGCTCAGTGGAGCATGTGTGTATGGAGGACTGTCCGTTCATTTCGTTTTGTTTTATCACCTTAAAGACTCCTTTCGGGGTTTTTTATAAGGTGCTGGTTACATATCATAGGGGAGATCACAGGTTTTTGAGTGAGATGGAACAGTCGTCGCTAATGTCGATGGGCAGGAGATGGCAGCAGTGACTGTCCTCTACAGGTTGTCAGATTGTAGCGCAGGATGGCTTGCGTCGTCTCCACCGTAAATGCTGTTCCGCTTCTCGCAATTATTATTTCACGAGGAGAGAGGTTATGTCGCGGCGGGTTGCGTTTGAGGAAGAGCTTGGACATTTCTTCTCCTGTGCAGTCGCGTTCGCGCTTTGGTTTGGCTCCCTAGGTAAGGGACAGAGAGAGAGCAAAACTTGAATGGTACGGCAAAACAGCGCTGACAGACGGGACGGAAGAAGATGGGACAGAGACATCTTCTTCCAGAGAGAGAATTTCAGAGAACAACTTTACTGTGCACAGGAATTCGGGCCTCCCAGGCCCATGGTGCCCCGCATGGCCCCACCCCACTCAACTCTCTGTGCTTAAAATGTCCATGACGCTGCGGCGACGATCTTTTGTCTTGCTGAGTCCGTGGAGCGTAGCGATGTCTCCCAGTCCTCCCATGTTTGGAGTGGTCCCTGCCCGCCGGGTCGAGGCAAAGCCGGACAGGCCAGGAGGATATGGGTCATGTTTTCCTTCTGTGCATTGCACAGAGGGTAGGCAGGTGGGATGGTTCGGTAGTGGGAGAGGAGAGAGGGGGTTGGTATGGTCCTCGTTTGCAGACGGCGCCTTAGGTGTTGCTCCCTGGTAGTAAGGGAGGACTCGGGGGGTTGGTATAATTGTCTTTCGGCATGAGCATTCGCAATGAGTTCAGCGAAGGTGCACGCGCGCTCCTTTGAGAAACCTCTCATGAGGTCCGCCTGTGCCCGGTTACTCCACCCTCGGGCTAAAGAATCGGCGGCCTCATTGCCAGCGTTTCCAGAGTGCGCGGGCGCCTAGATGAGCTCAGTGCTGCAGGAAGAGGATAGGTTCTGGGTCAGTATTTGGTAGCTGTCAGCGTAGGCTCTGCCTCTAGCGTAATTTAGCATTGCAGTTTATCAATCACTGAATAAATAGGTATCACTGGAGCTGTCTGCACAAGCGCTATAGCTATTTCTTTTGCTTCCTCGTGGTTAGTTCCCTGGGGTAATTCCTTTATAATTGTAGGTTTACGCGAAGTGTGCGCAACTGCTGCGGCTCCGTGCTAGTCACATGCAGCATCCACTGATACGGTGTTTTTTCATCGCCATATCGTTCATGAAGGGCCACTGCCCTGGCTTCCGGTTCCTGGCGGTATCGGTTGGGTTTGCATGTTACGAGGGAGCGGTGGAATGCGCAGCCTTTGACGAATTTCTTTCCCTAACTGCAGGCATACTCTATAAACTCCAAATTCGCATCCCCGCTAATCATAACTCCCTAGGTGAGGCAGTCAGCCGCCGCAAATATACTTTTGTTTTCGAACGATGACGTCGTAATGAGACCCGCAAGGTTCCGGGCTAGCTGGTGGTGCATTTAAATGGAAGAAACAACGCGAAGAAACACGGACACACGAAGAGAGCGCTCGTGTGTGTGTCGTTTCTTCGTGTGTCCGTGTTTCTTCGCACTGGTTCTTCCTTATAAATGCGTCGTAAGAAGGTCGAGGAGTTCTATGCTGATCTTCTGGAATGGCCTTATTGGTTATGGGATTAACATGACAACTCCTGCTGGCTTAGTAGGTGGTATTCTTCGTCGCTCAAAAACTTCAACACGCATTCTATATATTGTGCGGCATCGGTTGATACTGGTATTAGGTAGTACTTTAGTTGGAAGTACTACTCGCAGATAAACAAGAGTTGCCTAGCGGTCGGGTCGTCGTGGGAGGCCTGCGTATTTTCTTCGCAAAGACAGTTGGGAACCACGAGAAGGTACGTGGTCTTTGTGGGGCAATAGTAGTTAACGAGAATCCTCTTCCTCTTTTTCTCTTTTACTCGCACCTTACGGCGCTGTTCAAGTGTACAGCTGAGATGTTAAGACAGATACTGCGCTATCTTCCTTTCCTTAATAACCAATTATTATTTTTATTATTCTTAGCGATACCATCTTTCTTTACGAACTATGGATATTGGCGCCTGCAGACATCGGTGGGTGGGGCTGTTTTGCCTTCTTTATACTGGACAATATTCAGCTGAGGGTCATAGTGCTGCGATGGTTCGAAATTGCTTGCGCTTAATGGTTCCATGAAGGCGTATTCATCTTCATCTTTTGGTGGCGCGTCGGCGAGGTCTCGTGACAGGCTTCATTGCTAAACTAGGCTGCATTGATAAAATCGGTAAATTTGTTTTTTTGAGGAAACGAAATGGCGTAGTATCTCTCTCACTGATCTCGTGGACACCTGAACCGCGCCGTAAGGGAATGGAGGATGGTGAAAGGGAAAGAAGAAAGCGAGATAGAGGTGTCGTAGTGGAGGTGACTGGTAAAATTTCGACCACCTGGGGATCTTTAACATGCACTCACATCGCACAGCACACCGGCGCGTTTTAAGGCGGAAGCCTTTAATGCCTCGCTGTTGTAAGCAGCAGTTGTCGACAGAAATGTCACGCTTTTCAATGGGCCGAAATGGTCATGACGTCACAGTGCGCGAATTTCAAACGGGGATTTTCAGTTCAGAAAGACACGGCGCACGTGGACGTGGCAGAACATGCGGACAGAGACGCCTTTTCTCTGGCAGTTGCCGATCATCGAGGTTCTCCCCTTGCATCGGCGACTATAGATAAAACAAAATTTCCGGAGGAGGCCGAAGAAGCTGCCATAGCTTTAGCCATTACCTCCACCACTGCCAAATACATCATAAGTGACTCCAAAACAGCAATTCGAAATTTTGCAAAAGGAAGGGCCCACTCAGCAGCCATCAAAATCTTACAAAAAATCTCCAATACCCGCCAGATAACATTGATCTGGGTCCCCGCCCATTCGGACCATCCTGGAAACGAGGCGGCGCACCAATTTGCCCGAGGATTCGTGGTTAACCGGGAGGTGCGCTACCCCGAGCTCAGGTCGGCCAAGGAGCGAATGACAACCTACAAAGAAATTACTACCCACTTCAAGAAAGAAAGACAGATCTTCCCAGAACCACATACATCCCTCAGTAAAACACAACAAGTCAGTTGGCGGCAGCTCCAAACAGACACTTTCTTTAATCCATACATGTACTCCATATGGTTCCCGGAGCAGTACAGCCCCGTCTGTTCTCTCTGTGGGCACCAAAAGGCAGACACACCGCACATCCTATACTCATGTACTCAAGACAAGCCATCGCACAGTCTGCAGCTCTCTACCCAATCTCAGTGGGAGGCCGCGCTGCTCAGCTCGGACCCGGAGGTTCAACTTCGAGCCACAGAGCGAGCCGAAGAGGTCGCCGAACGACATCGTCGGTCGGCCACCTGGCGTCCGGCCTAGAAGAGGAGCCCACCGCGGGGAGGGGAACATGACCCCAATCCGCGCCTAAGACCTCTTCTTTAATAAAGTTTACCTCCTCCTAGTGAAGATGCAACCAATTAAAGGGATGGTGTATTGATGCTGCAAGGAAGTAGGACTCAGTTTAGTTAATTAACCAGTTAGGCTAATTAATGATTCTAGTCAGACCAGATAAATTAATAAAACAGAGTAGAAAATTGGCCGAGTTGGGGAATCGAACCAAGGTCTCCGGAATGCGAGACGAGGACGCTAACCGCTCCCATGACAGCTTGATGGTTTGGAATGAACAAAGCGGCGTCTAGTGAATACGGTCTCTTCGCTCACTCCCATCTTCCTCCCCGTTACGGTGAGGTTCATGTGTCCACCGAGATATGCGAGACAGATACATTTCCTTTCTTCAAAACCATATTAGCGATGAGCAATTCGTAAAGCGTAACTGGCGGTGGTGTTTTGAGGACTCCGTCGCAGCGTTGCAAGATACTGTCACGTTCCACACTGAGAGGCGAAGCTCTACGTCTTAACGACACATCAGTGACACAAGCAGCAGCACCGCGCTTAAGGGTTTCGCCTCACAGCACTTTAGGTCAACAAAGTGCCCACCTGAATTTTATTGGGAAAGCAGTACTAGCACTTTCAAGCCTTAGCGTGACCCGGCCGCAGTTACGATTGACCTTTAGCGGAGTGAATATGGGCGACCAACTCGCTCCTTCGATAGCCCGGCTGCAGTCACGCCGCGCCGCGCACCTGTGGATCGAAATGTTGCAGAGTTGCCGGGCACAACATCGTGTTGGTGGAGGAGGTGTCTGACACTTACCACATGGTGTGGGCCTGCCAGCAGAACCCATCCCTACCCCCTATCCCAAACCCCACCCGAGAGGACTGGGAGGCGACCCTGTCCGGTTGCTGCACCCTCGAGGCCCAAAGGGCCTTAACGCAGCGCGCCCGGGCTGCGGCAAACGCCAATGGGGTACCTGTCTAGGCATCCCACCTAGTGGTTGTAAGGGCGTGACCCTTCAGGTCACGACCCCCAACACCTCTCCCTATGATTTAATAAATGTTTTCACCACCACCACCACCCGCACCTGTGGCGCTACTGCCGCTGCGACGTCATACCAGCTGTAGATTATTTTCTGCTCTCAGTCGCAACATCAAAAATAAAAAATGAAAAAATTACCGAAGACGCCTTGAGTCGTCGCGCAGCGGCAGCCGGTAGCCACGCGTGACCTGTATAAGCGGCGCACTGGGTTCCTTCAGTTGGAGGCGCTGCGCTTTAGCTTTCGAAACCTATCAGGCTTAACCAATTAAAGCTAAGCCCCCGGCAATTTTTGTTCGAAAAATATGTTCCTCGACCTGCAACTATCTCCCTCCTTACCCTCAGAGGAAGGAATATTCTTACCCTCTATTTTTTTTTTGCTTTCCCTCTCCATCAAAATGCGACCGCAGCGGTCGGGTTCGAACCCAGGTACTCCGGCTCAGTAGACGAGCGCCTTAACCACTGAGCCACCGCGGCGGCAGTTGTGTCGCGTGACAAGCCCACGTGATTCGCTCTTTCTCAGTAAAGACTAGAACTCACCGCCCAGGCACCGCAGAGAGAGGGGCTACGGTCGCTTATCTGTTTTGAAGCGAAAAGCTTCACTACGCTAGTCAACACCGCGCTTCGCGTGAGCCGGCGTATGTCGAAGCACGAGTGACGTCACGCACTCGTGCGCAGGCTACTGCGCATGTGCGCGGCCGCTTCTCGTCCTCGCCACCGTTTGACCTTTCGCCGCAGCCGTGCGTAGTGCGCATTTGAAAAGAGGGGTACATAAGGCGCGCTTGCCCATAGAACAGGCGGACGCTGCCGCGTGCTATGCATCACCGTTTGAAGTTCGCCGCAAGCGTGTGTTTATCGCTGATCACCGCAGCTTTTCGCTTCGAGATATCCAGGCTTAACCTTAGCTAAGCCCCGGCCAATTTTTGTCAGCCAGCGCCCGCTTCGGCGGGCGCGGATCTTGCGACGCGTACCTACCAGATCTTCACGCGCATGCGACCTATCGTGTAGATATGTAAATAGATTTATTGACAGTGTACCCCTTGCCCTGTCCTTTCTACTACTCGCTCACCTCTTTCCTTTCACATCTATCACTGCCTGCTATCCTTTATTTCCGCTGCCCCAGCTCAGGTGCTTCCAGCCGCAAAATCACATGCCGGGGTAGCAAAAAGTCTTTTACCTTCCATATTAAATGGATAAATAAAGCCACTGCTACTACTACGAGCGTCTTTTCTCTCTTTCACTCTTTCCTCTTTTCACTCTCTTCTACCTGCACGTGGCAGCGGCGGTGGCTCGGCTTGTGCCGGTCGGGAGGCCCTTGCAATTTCCTTTTCATCTTTCTCTCAGTCGCAACAACAACAGACACCGCAGACGCACGGAACCAGAACCGGTCAGCGAGATTTCTTCCCCTGAGCATTGGAGGCGCTGGGCTGATTCTAGCGATCCCTACGACAGAGAACTTTAAGAAGCCGCGTTGGATAAACATAAGTCGCGAATGCGCGCTCGTCGAGTTGATGAAACCGATGAAGAGCCGCTGCGGTGGAGCAGTGATTATGGCGCTCGGCTGCTGACCCGAAAGAGACGAGTTCGATTCTGGTCGCGGCGGTTGAATTTTGATGGAGGCGGAATTGTAGAGGACCGTGCAATGTGGGATGTCAGCGTGCATTAAAGAACCCCACCCAGGTGCTGGATATTTCTGGTGCCTTTCACTACGGCGTCCTTCATATCCTTAATCATTTTTGGGACGTTAAACTTCCGTGATCAAAACACAGAAATGAAAGGGTTAAGAAAAAAAATTGACAGTGGTTTAGCTCTGGTTAAGAAAGCAGTTAACTACACTCAAACTTACTTGGAACATCACTATACAATCCCTTTAATTGGTTGCATGGTTAGTAGCGAAAGTACAATCGGCCCCGTTTGAAATTCGCGCACTGTGACGTTATGACCGTTTCGACCAATTGAAAAGCGTGACATTTCTGTCGACAGCTCCTGCTTACAATGATGAGGCATTAAAGGCTTCCGCCGTAACACTGAATAAACTGGGTTTCGTTCCATGCGTTTGCTGACATGGTTCACGGTCTTCAAGGGCGGTTCACGCCTACACTACAAGTGTGTGTCTGTAGTCTGTGCCAGAGTGTTGCGTGTTTGTTATCTAGGGAGAGGTGGGGCGGGGGGGGGGGGGGGGGGGGGGGGGGAGAGCTGGCGTGAGGCTCTGTATGCCTGGGTCAGCTTACTGAATGTGTGCATGCGCTCCTTCGTGAATGCTCGATCTGAGGCCACCTGAGCCCGGTTAAAGAACTTCGGGCTAAAAGGTTGGCAGCCTCGTTTCCGGGATTCCCGGAGTGCGCAGGCACCCATATCAGCTCCACATGGCGGGGCGGGGGTGCATCGGGCGAGTCCAGCGTGCCAAAAGCAGGGACATGAACTCGGCCTCGAGCAAAATTTAAAATCGCAGTTTTAGAGTCACTTAAAATATACCGGGCCTCCGAGCGAGCGATAGCAACTGCAATGGCGGCTTCCTCTGCAGCCTCTGGGGACGTGTCTGGAGGGAGAGGTAGTGTGAGGTGGGTGGATGAAGAGTCCACCACAGCTGCTATCGCTTCATCACCCGTGCAGGCAGCGTCCACCCATACGGCGTCCGGCTAGGGGCCGTACGAACGATGGAGTGTGTTCGCACGGGCTCTGCGGCGCTGCTCATGGTGGGACGGGTGCGTATTCCTCGGGGGGCGGCGTAATGAGAAGCTCCCGGTGAAGGGGTCGTGAGATGGCGAGAAGGGTTGGGTCGTTGGCCGGTATTCTGATGCCGAGGGAGTCCAGGATATACCGACCTGTGGAAGTTTGTGTGAGCCTGATATATTCGACCTGTCGGTGGGCCTCCACCAGTTCCCCGATCGTGTTGTGGAGGCCCAGGCCTGGTAATTTTTCTGTGGGTGTTTTGAGGGGAAGATGAAGTGCTACTTGGAATGCCTTACGAATCAAAGCATCCAAAGCGTTTATATCATGTTTGGATAGAGTTAAGTATGGGGTAATGTACAGCACACGGCTGAGGACAAAGGCATGAATGAGGCGACATAGGTCGCGCTCCTTTATGCCTCTATGACGTCCCGAAACCCTGCGGATGAGATGCGATATCGGGCCTACAGCCTGCTTGAGTTTCTTGAGGTTAGTGGTGTTTTTGCCATAGTTCTGGATGTGCAGGCCCAATACACGGAGGGTGCCAACCTCAGGTATCGGGTCACCATTGAGTTCAATGGCAATGGGGGAGCGGGGACAGTAGAGAGTGCCCCCTGAATTTTTAAGGACATGTGAAAGGCACTGGCCATCGCTGCATTATCACGCACAGTTAAAGACAGAATTTCGCATCAAAGCTGCTACCTCGTGTGCCTCATAATCAGAGCAGAGGATTGGGATGGTGTCGCTGTGGAAGCCATGCCCTTTACTGTAGATTTCAGATGAACCCACTGTTCAGGCCGCTGCATTCACGATGGCCTCAGCACAGGTCACCGTAGGGACACCAGACTCTGAATGATATACTACCCTCGCATCTCAAAGCCTCATTAATATAACTGTCGTCCAAAAGAGAGCCGCCACAGGAACATATGATTTTCGATAGTATTGTATTTTGGAGCAAAAATGGGAACGGCGGGAGCAAATTATGTTCCATAATGACACAGGAAATGCAAGGCGTAATGCTTTTTAGAGCCGCCATCGTGCTGGGCTGCACATGCTGCAGAAAATTGTTAAAACGATTGTTTAATAGCACAACACAGCGCAGAATATATCTCGCATTTTATAGGCGCGTTTAAATGCATCATCGCTACACATTTATCCGTGGTTTCGACAGCGAGGCGTCCACGGCACCTCTTTCTTCCATTGTTCTGCCACCCGCTGCTTTACGCCTTCCCTTACGGAGCGGTTCGGGTCTTCACCGAGATATGTGAAACAGTCACTGCGTCATTTCCTTTCCTGAGGAACCAATTTTCATAGCGAGGTAATGTGCTCATCCTTTTAATCTTTTGCATATATTTCACCTCCCTTACCCGCCTTCTTTTACGGTGGTGGTGGTGAAAGTATTTATTAGGAAGGCACAGGATGTATATATGGATCAGCCCGTAAAGGGCCGATCCTTACAAGCACTTTGATACGATTGAAGTCCCCACCGAGAAGTAGCACTTACCGCGCCTTTAATTCCCTCAGAACCATTGGCATTCGTGGCTATGACGTTCGGCAGGTGACGAGGACGAGAAATTAAGGCTACGCCCGTGTGGGATACCCGCCGCAGTGGTTATGTAGTTAAAGTGTTCGTCTACCGAGCCGTAGTACACGGGTTCGAACCCGACCGCTGCGGTCCCATTTCGATGGAGACTGAAAGCAAAATGCGCCCGTGTGCTGTGCCATGCGATGTCAGTGCACGTGAAAGATCCCCAGGTGGTCGAAATTAATCCGGTGACCGCCACTACGACAACTCTTTCTCTTTCTTCTTTCACTTCCACCTTCCTGCCTTCCTTTAGGGCGCAGTTCAGGTCTCCACGAAATATGTGAGAGACATATTACGCCATTTCGTTTCCTCAAAAACACCAATTTACCTATGCGGTGTCTTCGTTCGCTCGCTCCCATATTCCTCTCTTTCCTTACGGCGAGGTTCACATGTCCACGGCGATATGCGAGACAAATGCATTTCCTTTCCTCAAAAACCAAATTACCGTCGAGCAATGGTGGTGGTGGAAAACATTTATTTACACATGCACATTCCGCCCCAAGCGGTTCGGGGATGGTGGTGGTGGAAAACATTTATTTACACATGCACTACTGGAGGTATTGCATGAGCTGACCCAGAGGGGGCCAGCCCTTACAAGTACTAGGTGGAGGTCCCTAGTTCGGGACCCCAGGGGCGTCGGCCGCCGCCCGGGCTCGCGTGACCAAGGCCCGTTGGGCCTGCAGGTCAGAGCAGCCGAGCAGGGTCGCCTCCCAGTCCTCCCGGGTTGGGTTGGGGTGAGGGGGGATAGCAGGGTTGGAGGGGCAAGCCCACACCATGTGGTAAATTTCCGAAGACTTCTCCGCACAGTGCGGACAGCTGCCCGAGAAAGAAGGGTCGAAGTGTTTGAGAGCTGCCGGGCACAGCAAAGTATTGGTATACAGGCGAAGCAAAAGCCGCTCCTCCGCCTTTGAGAGACCTTTACACGGGCGGGGATAAAGACCATGGCCAGATTGATAATGTAAAACAATGTCTTTAAAGGAGTAAGCGGGAGTGAATTCGAGTTCCTGATTGTCGGGGTCGGAGGGGAATGTCCGGTGAGAGAGAGCGCGGGCGGCGGCGTCAGCTGCCTCATTTCCCTCAAGGCCCATGTGAGCGGGAGCCCAAACGATACGCCGGTGCGCGGGGTCCCCGGTGTAGACGCTGTTTTGGAGAATGCGGTAGGCTAGATATGGTACCCAGCCCTGCTCGACGTTCCGACATGCCCCTCGCGAGTCGGAAATAATTGTTTTTGAATGGGAATCAGATGCAGCCAACGCAATGGCGACCTCCTCCGCGTGTGTTATGTCACGGGCTCGGAAAGTAAGGCCGTTCACTGTTTTGGATTGGTGGACGACTGCGGCCGTGTACCATCCCCCGTGGTGGGGGCCGGAGGCATCCACGTAGAATACGCCGGGTTTCGATCCATAGTGGCGGGCCAGGGCTTCCGCCCGCGCCAGGCGCCGGCCATTATGGTCTTCACGGTTCATGTTCGCGGGAAGAGGGCGCACGTGGAGGGCGCATCTCCACTGGGATGGAATACGTACGCGCTCTTCCATAAGAGCAAGCAAGCGTCGAGCAAGCAGTAGAGCCGGACATGCGGTGGCGTTCTGTGGGCTCCGTGGCAGCGCGACAAGGCGCTGTCGCGTTCCTTTTTTATTGCGGTTTGCTGTATAGAAAAAAATTTGCATATGTACACAGGCCGAGGTTACCAGATACATTGACATTTACAAGAACACATGACTGTAAGCATGTAAGGCGAGCCAATTAAAGAGGTACCATAAACATAACTAACAGGAATTGCTCGTGGGCGATGTAAAACAGGATAACATATACGCCTAATGTCAGAAGAGCGAAAAGGCAATAGTTTGATACTGAAACACTGAAAAGGAGATCTTAGCGCCAGTTTGGCCTAAAACCAGGACAAGACGACCGTTATTTACAAAAATGAATGGGCATCACCATAGCCGGAGAAATACTTCCCCACTGAAGAAAAAGAGTTCCTGGGACAAAAAACTGATGAGCTCCCGTCGGAGACGGCCGAGAATTAGCCACACAGCGCGGCGTCAAAAGCCACCAGCGGCCGCGGCGCATCGACTGCGCCATAAAATAATAAGAGCCTCAACAATTAACAGGCGAGCAAAACGGCCGCTGGGGAAGGGGCCGCGGGTGGTGGTGGTGGTGAAAACATTTATTAAAAACGGACAGGAGGTATGTTTGGATCCGCCCTTAAGGGACTGATCCTTACAAACACTAGGTGGAGGTCCCTAGTATAGGACCCCAGTGGTGGTGGCCGCCGCCCGGGCGCGCCCGACTTAGGCTTGTTGAGCCTGTAAGTCGTGGTAGCCGAGCAGGGTCGCCTCCCAGTCCTCCCGGGTTGGGTTAGGAATGGGGGGAATAGCCGGGTTGGAGGGGCAGGCCCACACCATGTGATAGGTGTCCGAAGACACCGCACTACAGTGCGGGCAGTTGCCGCTAAAGGAGGGGTCGAAATGTTTTAGTGCTGCCGGGCACAGCAATGTATTGGTGAAGAGACGGAGAAGGAGCTGCTCATCCGCCTTCTTGAGGCCTTTTCATGGGCTAGGGTAAAGGCGATGGCTATCTTGATAGTTGGTTGTGATATCTTTGAACGTGTAGACGGGATTAAAATCGGGTTCGTGATCAGGTGGGCAGGCGAAAACAGCCCGATGAGAGCGTGCGGGCGGCTGCGTCTGCTGCCTTGTTTCCTGCCAACCCCTGATGAGCAGGGACCCATATAAGGTAACGGTGTGCGGGGTCCGTATCCCGTAAGCAATTTTGGTATATTCGATAGGCTAGGAAGGGAGTGCAGCATTGTTCGACGTTCCGACAGGCCCCTCGCGAGTCGGTGATTATGTATTTTGAATCGGAATGTGAGGCCGCGAGAGCAATCGCGACCTCTTCTGCTTGTGTTGCACTGCGGGCTCTGAAAGCGAGGCCGTTAACTGTGTTGCTGTTGTGAACTACCGCGGCCGTGTACCATCCCCGTGGTTAGGGCCCGCGGGAGACGAAGCACGAATAGCCCTGCCCACGGAATCCCGCATGAACCACGCGAAAAAAGACACGCGCTACCACGCAGGTGACTGTAGCGTGGCGATTAGTTTCCGGGAGCGGGCAATTCGCACAGGTACTGGAGAGATGAAAAAAAGTCGCTGTGGCTTAGCTTGGTTAACCCCGGTAATTGCGAAAGCAATATCCGTACCTACGCCATGGTTCACCTAATGGTGGTGCTTGTGGTTAGACTTGTGGCGATGCATCGGTTATACAATTCAATCCAATCAAATCCAGTCCAATCCAATTCAATTCAACTCAATCCAATCCAATCCAATCAAATGCAACCAAATGTAATGTAATGTAATCTAATCTAATCTAATCTAATCTAATCTAATATAATATAATCCAATCCAATCCAGTCCAGTCCAATCCAGTCCAGTCAGGCCGCCGTTCGTGTGCACCGCCGTCGCACAAGGACGGTGCGAGATGGTCGCCGAGCTCTTCGGCGTGACGTGACAACACCTGTGGCGCTCCTGGCGAAGAGAGCGGGAGTTAGGCCACCGTTCATGATCACCGCCGTCCAGGGGGGTAAAGCTGAGCTCGCAAAGCGGTCCACGCATGTAAGTCGCCATCTTGAACGCCATCTTACAACACACTATTGTGGCCAGCACAGTTTCTTCTCGCAAAGTCAAGCATGGGTGAAGTTTGCGTTTGAATTCGGAAAACTGCGGCAGAGAAAATAATTATATGTCATTCTTACGCGTATTTTCAATGCCTTAAACACATTTTGTAATCTTTAGCATACTGATTGTGGCCATTTCTTTTAATATCGGACGATTGCGAATATGTTCACGAGTGAACTGAATAAACGCTTTCAGAGTTTCGGTTTTAAACTTCTGCTTTCGAACCTGATTCTAAGGCACTTAATTCAAGGGCCTGCATACGACAAGGAGTCACTCGCGCTCTCGTTCACCGCGATGCCACCTTCGTGCGTTGATACATGGCAAAAGCTCCAAAAGGATCGGGCACTTTGCATCATTTGTGAGTAAACGTGGGAAGAGATACATATGCACATTTCGCGACAACTGTGTACTGTAAAGCGTGTGAATGAAAATCTCTCGCTTTTGGAACTCTCTTTAAAGGCGGATGGCACGAAGCGAATGAACCTCGAAGCCGTTTACTTTTTAAAGGATGCAGGTGTTCTTGCTTAAATGCGTTTTATTACGATTTTCATCACTAATGCATGCGGTACTTAAGGTAACACTGTTGAAATGAACGGCCGCGCAACGACAACAGCACAAGAACGACATGCGCAGTCTAACAACTGTTAATTTTACGGAAAAGAGGCACACTTATGATCCTCAGCTCAAGCATCTGAGAGCGCATTATTGCTCCGAGCGCAGCCAGTGGCAGGAAATCGGCATGTAAACAAGACAGCATACATGTAATCGCATCCGGTGCGTATAAAGTACTTGCGGCACTAGCTTCTCATAAATGGGCTTTGAAACCAAACTGAAGAATAAAAAATATCTCAGCAAAAAAGCAATGTCACACATTGGAAGCAAAAGCAGTCATAAACCTAAAAAACCAACACAAAAATAATAACAAAAACCCACCACAACAACCAACCAAGCACCCACAATTTAGTGCGCACAATGCTGGACATGAAACGAAGGTTTCTCGAGCGGTACATGGCGTTTCATGCATTTCTGCCTCCACCTTGTCTCACTCGTTCGTGGTGAAGCTCTGAGCGTCGCTGCGTACGAGAAATCCCATTATGAGCTCGTCTCGCGCCAGAAAAGACACGGCACCGTCTTCCTCGGCGAAGGAGAAAGAAAAAAAAACGCGAGAGGCCCGCGGTACTCTAACAAACCTTCGACATTTAATATAACAAAACGCTGAACATACAAAAGAAACCAGGCAGAGCAGTTGCCCCATTCTTTTTTGGGCATTCGTTTCCTTTGCGAATTGTGTTCGCCCTTTTTGGGCCAAAGCAAATTTCCGGCGTGTATTTGCACTCGACAACGGAGGACATGCAAAATCCCGTGCGCTCTACAGATGAAATACGCTCCAGCGCGTCACAATCGCGGTACTAGCCTTCAAATAACAATTCTGAAGTCACAAGTCACCTATATGAAATTACAGTCGGTATGCGACACTGCATACCATTGAAAACAATCCAAACGCGACGATTTTGCCGTTGTTTACAGCAGTTTAGAGCAGTCGAGAGCTACTCCGCATACCGCCATCTTCCCACGGACTACGTTGCCAGGTTCCAACTCCGTTCTTTTCCCAGATTTAGAAAGTGACAAAACAGCTGGCAACACACGCAAACCGTTGTGTGATGGCTGCGTTCATGCGTTGCCCACTGGAATGCATGGGCTCAATGGGCAGCTTTCCCTCTAGAGTTGGTTATATTAACTCTATGCCGCCGTCGCGCAAGGACGGCTCGAGATGGTCGTCCAGCTCTTCGGCGTGACGTCACAACACCTGTGGCGCGCCTGGCGGAGAGAGCGGGAGTTAGGCCGCCGTTCATGTGTACGCCGTCGCACTAGGACGGCGCGAGATGGTCGCCCAGCTCTTCGGCGTGACGTCACGCCGAGTTCATGCGAAAGGTCATTTCATGTGCACCGCCGTCGCACCGCAAAGGCTTGAAAGTGAAGTAGTATTGCTTTCGCAATAAAACTTTATTGTAAAAGGATTTCGGGGCACTCCCCAGGGTCCCCGCGACCCCACTGCACTCAAGTGTTTATGTTCCTACGGTCCATAACACTAAAAGGCCAATGATGAGACATATAAAGCTGTAAGTTGCTCTGACTGAGGTCCATGATTAACAGGGTTCGCGCGATCCAAAAAGCGTAAAGAGGGGCCCAAAAGGTACCGAGTCAGGGTTCGTGCCGGAGACGCGTTTTCTAGCAGGATACGCAAAATACCCTTCAAAGCTAACTGCGAGGACGTAACGGACAAAATTGGAAAGGCAATACCTCCTCTCTTCCGCGGTTGTCCAAGAACATCACGAGGCACAAGCTCGGTTTGGCCTGACCAAAAAAAAAAGAGAAAAAAAAACTGTAGTCTGCACCCGCCTTATGACACGGAGGGGTGCTTTAAAGGTACGAGCACACTGGCGGAAAACCGCGCGCGGCGCGCCGTCCGCAAAACCTGCCGCGGTGACGGTTTGATCTGCCGCGCAGCCAATGGGTCGAGGAGCCATTTTCGGCGGCCTGCCGCGTACCGCGGAGCGGGATGACCAATGAGGGGCGCCCGGCTTTGTGACGTGGGGAGCGTCTGTGTCGCCATCTCTTGGCTCCTACTAAAGTTATATGCCAGCGGCGGCGGCGGTGCCGCGCGCGCTCCTGCAGAATCGCGGACCTCGAGCGGTTTAACAAGAAGGGAGCTTTGCGCGGTGGCGCGTAGCAGCGTACTCTTGCCGCCGGTGTGGTCGTCCCTTTCGCAGCGGGGGTTAAGCCGCCAGCGGCGTCCCGCGCGTTTTTCCGCCAGTGTGTTCGTACCTTAACAGTGTAGCAGAGGTACCAGAAAGCACTGAGAATGACGGACTGAACCTGGTAGCGCCTCTCAAGCAAATGCAAGACGAATGTCTGCGCCATTCGCACACGAGTTGTAATGTCTTCGACGACCGGAGACCACTCACCATCTCATATTCCAGCACAGTCGTAGGTCACACCTAAAATGAGCCTCTACGACTCTGGGTAGACCCCAAGAAGTAACGACTCTTCGAGTAATTGAGAGCAGCTCCAGACAAGGAGGCGTACTCACGAAAAACGTTTAAAGTTTCAAGAAGGCTGCGTTCATCAGCTAAGTACACAGTGTCATCTGCATAAGCAGTGACGCGTACCGCTTCGCTCCCTGGAAAAGTCAGACCTCTAATAACGGAGTGGCGATTGACTGCCAAGAGGAAATACTCTAAAGCTGACAAACAAAAGGGGAGAGAGCGGAGAACCTTGACGGACGCCGCGGCGAACATCAAATGCGGTACTTTCCCGGTCATCGAGGAACAGAGTGCTTGAAATATCCCTGTACATCGCTTTAATGAGAAGCACGAAAGAAGGTGGGAAGCCGAAAGCATCCAGCATCCCGTAAATGTACTCGTGCTCTAAGAAGTCGAACGCCTTTTCCTGATCAAGGGAAACAAGAAGACCCTGTGCTCGCCGTCGTAAAGTATACGCTAGGATGTCTCGCGTTAGAGAAGATAAACTGTGTATTTCACGGCCTGGGATGGAGCAAACCTGGTGGCAGGAAATAAGTGACGGGAGGAGAGCTCGTAGACGACGAACGAGTAATTTTGCTAATACTTTGTAAACTGAATTTACCAGGGTGATAGGGCGCCACTCGCTAAAGCTCACTTTACTCTCGCTTCGGACTGATTTCTCGTTGTTTCTGCCTTTTTCACTGCGTTCACTGGCCGTAAATGAAGCACCGGTCTTTCGCTTCGTCTCACCTTGCCTATAAGAAAACGTATAAGCGATAAATTTGGTTTATTTTTATTTAGAGTTACAATTCTCCCACTTCTCGGCTTACGAGGAGAATCGGTTTGCTTACAGTGATGGTTCCCGTCCTGAGAACCAGATGGCGCCGCCATAGGCTGAGTGTATTTTTGCGTTTCTGCTATCATACGCTGAACTAAAACTGGGAATGCGCCTGCGTTTAGCGTACGCAAGCATGCATACGCTTATGATACGTAGACAGCGTAAATTTATGCTCTTTTCTCACTGTATCTGTGTACGCCGCAAGCGGCGAAGTGGTGTAGAACAGCGAGAAGCAGCAGCGGCGCGGCGGTTCCGCCTCGCCCGGGAGTCGACAGATGAGAACAGGTACAGAGGGCAAAACGCTTGTCTAGAACGACCGAACTGTGTGCTCCGCAGCTCCCAAAGCCGCCGCGACCAGGAAGGAACAAAATGACGATGAAAGCGTATGAATTTAAATGTACATGCTTACATCAAAGCCACTTGTAACCAAATACTATCGCTAGATATCGAAACACGCCCATAACGTGTTCTAGACAAGCGTTTTGCCCTCTGTACTAGTTTTTTCGGCGAGCGGATCCGCTTAGCTCGCCGGATTTTTGAACAAGTGTGAACACCTGCTCTAGCATAGCATACGGTCTGATAAACAAAAACAAAATTGATAAATTTGAAACAAATCTAAATAATAATTTGTTTCCTTCGCTGCCCTCTAATAAACAATGGCTTTAGAGTAAGTTTAAAAAATATTTTTTGTTGCAGTTCACTAAGATTAAGGCCATGCCATTGTTAGCAACACTGAAAACAAGACGGCTGCGGTCTGGCTAGAACACTGTAGGTCTGGCGGCGGTCGCCTGTTTTTCGCCGTATGTGGTGCAGCACAGCGGCAGCGCGTCGGCGTTCCACCGCGCCGCATGGAATTCGCAGCGTCTGTTCGCTCCATGTGGGTCGGCCTTAAAAGTTAAACGTGGTTACCGCCGGGACCACGCTGACGGCTCAAAACCTAGCGTAGTATTGCTTTCGCAATAAAAAGGGGTGGTGGTCTGATATGTGCACCGACGAGGATGGCAGCATTACATTAGCTGCACACACTGTCCGCGAAAGGCTCGTCGGAACGTACGCCCTGTCTAACCAAACCTACTCGTCGATAACCCGCGACGCCAAGTGCACACAGAAACGTTGCCATAGAGGAGCTGGAAAGCGTCCGTGAGCATGACTGTGAAGAGAAGTTTATTTGTACCTTGGAGCATACAGGGGTCAGCCGTCGCTCTACAAAACAGAAAAACATAATACGGCGACGGATATCGCCTGATGCAACACACATACAGGCTCTGACAAGCAACGCAAGTGTCCAAAACACACAGTGCACTTAAGAGAAGTTTATTGGACCCTCGATCAAGAAGGGACCTCAGAACCTCTACAAAAAACAGATGCATTATGGCGACCGATGTCGCCCGGTGGACACACACTCATAGGGAACGCAAGTGTTCAAAAACACAAAGTGTCCAAAAGGTTCAAGAGGGTCCTTACGCGCGAGAGGAAGCACGCCGGGTGAAAAACCGCGCACAAAAACCCGCGCACAAACAACGCGCACAAACATAACGCACGCACGTGATGCGCGAACATCGCGCGCGGACACCGCGCACGAACAACGCGCACGAACCAGGCGCACCGCACAGGCGCGCCACACTTAATATGGCAGGAGCTGCATTGTCACACGGGCCCTGCCTACGACGATGAAGCGGGTAGACCAGCGCAGAAGGAACTGGTGCTCCTCCAGCGACACGACGTCTACGCACGCTTGGGCCAACATGCGCGCACGCACCAGCTGTAACATGGGGTACATGGCACTCTGCAGCCGTCCTTGTAGAGCCGCTGCACCTCTGTGGCGCCACAGTACGAACGCCGCCACACAAAGAAGCATACGCACAAAAGGGTCGCGCAACCTTGAATTGGGGCCAAGGGTCGCCCCGAACATTCGCGACATAAGGACCCAAAATGTCCTAGCTACCGAACACTCAAAGAGCGCGTGTGGCAATGCCTCTACAAGACCGCACTGTGGACATCAAGAGGAGGGGGCCAGGCCCCAAGCCGCCAGGCGATCTGCCGTAGGCAGGGCCCGCCAGCCCCGCAGCCAGCCGAAGTCTCGCACGTCTGCGGGAAGAGATGAAGACGTCAGGTCCCGCCATCGCACTTCTCTGCTTAGCGCCAATTTCTCCAGTGGGGCTTCTTTGATGGCCAGGAGTTCGCATACCCGAGAGGCGGGAGTTGAAAATAACTCTACCTCTGGCAGTGCTGCGGTGAGGGACCTGAGCGTCTGGCAGGCTCTCTGGTAAAACCGAGGCTGCTGCAAGGCTGTCGGGCCGACACTCTGCTCAGAGAAAAAAGGGAGCGCGACATGCCGAGTAGGTAGGACGTAGCCCCCTACCCGGGCAGCCGGCCTGCTTGGCCTGGTCTCTGGTCACCCGCAAAGCGAGCACATTGCATATCATGGGCAAGTGGGGAAGGCTGAATCCCCCCATGTTAGTGGGAAGCCAGAGGAGCGCGCGCGCTACAGACTCCGTCTTTCCTGCCCAAAAGGACGAGCCACATAAATTGGCCAAATTGCGCGTGAAGGTGCGGGCTGGGTGGGCAACGCGAGCTACATAATACAGTGGGGCGCACACCGACGAGCGGCTGATAAATGCGCGCTCCGCGAGGGAGAGGCGGAATCGCGCCGCCACTGTCAACCATTTCTCGACGGTCTCTCTAAGCCGAGTCCACGTCTCGCGAGCTGGCTCACCGGACGCGAGGAAATAAACTCCCAGATCATTCACGGCCGAAACCCACTGTGCGGGGACCGTGGGGCGTGCCCCGAATTCCTCTTTAAATAAAGTTTTCTCTCTCTCGCGCGCGCAACAGGTATGCGGAGAATGCGCCAAAGCGCAACGCTCTACTCTTGCCCCTGTTCAGCAGGGCGCCGGACCCCTCGCTGTACACTTCAAAGAGCCGTAAAAACGCTACGTAGCTGTCCTCGTCCCGCAGGAACAGAGACACATCGTCGGCGTATGCCGAGACCTTAACGTGGCCGTGGGCCGGAAGTGGGAAAGCGCGCGCGGACTGGCTCCCGGCGATGCGACGCAGCAGTGGGTCTAGACACAAAACAAAAAACATGGGCGACAAGGGACAGCCCTGCCTAATCCCTGGAGAAACACAAAAAGGAGCACTGATTGCTCGGTTTACTGTCAGGAGGGCCGTAAGCCCCGAGTAAAGGAGCCCGACTCTCGCTATGAAGGCCGACGGAAAACCGAAAGCCTCAAGTACACCTAGCAGGTACCGGTGCTCGATACGGTCAAAAGCTTTGGACTGGTCAAGCGAGACAAAGCAGCCCGGGATCCCCGCTCTCGAGGTGAACGTGAAAACGTCACGAGTAAGTGCGAGAGCGAAAAACACCGAAACGGACTATCTTGCTCCCCAGAGAAGTCCGAACTGCTCCTCATCCGGCCTAAGAACTGTCGCTCTCCCCGCTCCTCCATTGCCATTGAACTAAATGGTGACCCGGTACCTGAGGTTGACACCCTCCGTGTATTGGGCCTGCACATCCAGAACGATGGCAAAAACACCACCACCCTCAAGAAACTCAAGCAGGTTGTAGGCGCGATATCGTACCTCATCCGCAGGGTTTCGGGACATCATACAGGCTTGAAAGAGCGCGACCTATGTCGCCTCATTCATGCCTTTGTCCTCAGCCGTGTGTTGTACACTACCCCATATATTCACCTATCCAAACATGGCATAAACGCTTTCGATGCCTTGATTCGCAAGGCCTTCAAGGTAGCCCTTCATCTTCCCCTCAACACACCCACAGACAGATTACTAGGGCTTGGCCTCCACAACACGATCGGGGAACTGTCGCTGTCCCCGCTCCCCCATTGCCATTGAACTAAATGGTGATCCGGTACCTGAGGTTGACACCCTCCGTGCATTGGGCCTGCACATCCAGAACGATGGCAAAAACACCACCACCCTCAAGAACCTCAAGCAGGTTGTAGGCGCGATATCGTACCTCATCCGTAGGGTTTCGGGACATCATACAGGCTTGAAAGAGCGCGACATACATGGTCTGTTCTGAAAGTAGTAGAACTGGTTTTTTCCTGGGCGAACGGGCGGACGAGAGGTGGTCTGCGCGTGCAGGATCGTTGAAGGGGGATATTGGGAATGCTGGGGAAAATCGGCAGTCGGCTCTCGGCCGTTAAAAAGAGGAGGTCGCTTGTACTGTGAACCCCTGTCGAAACGTCTCGTCACGCAGAATCGTCGAGCGTTTACTGCATCAGCGATACGCGATCAAATTTTGAGTAAATCTTGGTAAGACGGGCAAAGACACTCACAACATGATTAAGGAGGCCTACGGTGACGCTTCCATGGGTAGATCAGGTGTTTTTGATAGGCACAAGCTTTTCCGAGAAGGTAAGGAAAGAGTGGAGGAAGACGACCGCTTCAGACGCCCTTCGACCAGCAAGACCAACGAAAATGTGTAGCGAGGGAAACATTTACTTAACAGTGATCTATCAGAATGATTGCTGATGACTTGAGCATTCCTCAAACCCAAGTTTTTAGGATCGTGACAGAAAACTTACCCATGAGGAAAGCGTGCGCGAAGTTGGCGCCGGGAGTGTTGTCAGAGGAGGAAAAGGCACTCCATCGAGCGTACGGCTCCGAGCAGGACGCCGTATGGGTGGACGCTGCCTGCAGGGGTGATGAAGCGACAGCAGCTGTGGTGGACGCCTCTTCATCCACCCTCCTCACACTACCTCTCCCTCCAGACACATCCCCAGAGGCTGCAGAGGAAGCCGCCATCGCACTCGCTGTCACTCGCACGGAAGTCCGGTATATTTTTAGTGACTCGAAAACTGTGATTCTAAATTTTGCTCGAGGCCGAGTTCATGTCCCTGCTTCTGTCATGCTGGACTCGCCCGATGCACCCCCTCCCCGCCAAGTGGAGTTGATATGGGTGCCTGCGCACTCCGGGAATCCCGGAAACGAGGCTGCCAACCTTTTAGCCCGAGGTTCTTTAAACCGGGCTCAGGTGGCCTCGGATCGGGGATTCACGAAGGAGCGCATGCACTCACTCAGCGAGCTGATGGAGGCCTACAGAGCCTCACGCCAGCTCTACCCCCCGCCCCACCCATCCCTAGATAACAAACACGCAACACTCTGGCGCAGACTACAGACACACACACTCCCCTCACCCTTTACCTTAGCCCACTATCATCCCTCCTTCCCCACTCCAGCTTGTGCCCTATGCCCAGAACCCTTCGCTTCTTTCCTCCACATCCTTTCCCTCTGCCCGGCGGACCCTCCCCCGCGGGACCTAGAGAACCTCAAGACCTGGGAGGACTGGGAGATCCTCCTGCGCTCGGAGGACCCGGCCGTGCAGACCATCGCCACCAACAGGGCTGCCAGTGTTATGGACCTTAGGAACATAAACACTTGAGTACAGTGGGGTCATGCGGGGACCCTGGGGCGTGCCCCGAATTCCTGTTGTGATAAAGTTTCTCTCTCACGCTACACCTTTGAGCAGGGCTGACCACCGAGGGCAGAATCGCGCTCAACCTGTTCGCCAGCAGTGACGCCACGATCTTGTAGTCTGCATTGAGCAGAGTGATCGGGCTCCACGCCTGCGTGTCAGATGGGTACGCGCCGGGCTTGCTGATAAGAGTTGTTTATTTGGACTCACGATCAATAATGGACATACGTGAAGAGATGTTTATGGGACTTCAAGCTATGAAACAAGAACACGACGGCGAACTTAACAAGATGAAATTGATACCGCCGATGAAGCGCCTGACCCTATCTCTACTGCAACATGGTAATGTTTTAAGCTGAACAAAATGCACTGTTTAGGCTTGCACATCTACCGCAAATATTTTTGCGGCAACTCGCAGGAGATCGGTTGCGCCAACAAGTTCACACTAGCCTCCATATGTTGCGTGAAATTGTTTAAGGAAAAAGCCTGCTGTGAAACTGCTCTTCACTGAAAAACTGTCACAGCTCTCTATCTGGGTTCAACTATGAATGGTAAGCACAGTTATGGCAAGCGGCACCTGAGCAAAGCTTTGTGAATTGTGCTGGACGTGTGCTGTGCGATGCCCATTCCAGTCCAACATTCCCTGGTGGTGTAAAAAAAAAAGTTGGCAGTGGCTTAGCTCTGCTATGCCAGGGTATACGCTGCGTGAGCAGTGACGTCACGTGGCTCTGCGCCGGCGGCAGCGGCGAGCGCGCACGACGAGGCGCGCCAGCTGTGCGCAGTGACGTCACTCGCTCCTCGCGCATGCGCAGTATGCTTGATGGAGGGAGCACGCGGAACGGCGAGACTGTGGCCAATGTAGCTCACGCTACAAAACTTAGACAGCGCCACAACGGCGCCTGTCTCTCATTTCTTTCACTCCCCCCATCAATCTTTCGGGCGTGGTTGAAAGCCGGAAGACGGTTAACCTGCCCTTTCATTGATCATAAGCAATAAATGGAAGCAATGTCGAACTAGAAGCTTGCTTGACTAAGGCTTGTAACCTCTGGGCTTCCTCTTGAAGATATTAGCAATCTTACATTCCGAGTCGTTGTGCCGTCCGGCCCTTTCACGCTAAACACGACCGCAGAGTGAGATTGAGGAATAGCACGGAATGGGAGGAGCGAAATGTCCTTTGCAGACCCCTCGCTGGGCAAAGGTCAGGAAGCAACATGGCGTCGCTTGCCAACAAACTCATGTCCGAACACGGTTGCTTGTAGCCGTTATTATCCGGGGCAGTACACTGGTAAGTGGCCCAGACGAAGACAAGTCCCCTTGTCGAAACGTTGGCTCTAGCAAACTGAGGTTTTCCCCTCCCTTGTTCATTTTGTGATCACTGGTAAGTGCAAGTCATGCAAGAACGGGGCTGGTCTCCACCATGTCGTATAGGGATGCCATATAGGCCCTACCTCAAGGTCGTAATACTAGGTGGTGGCGGTGAAAACATTTATTAGCACAGGACAGGAGGTATGTTTGGATCAGTTCATAACACACCGATCGCACTAACCCCCACTTTCTCCCACTAACTCCCACTATCTCCCCACTAACCATCTCCGCGCTCGACGTGGAATACAAAAAAAAATTGACAACGTTTACGCTACTTGTTTGATTTGTAAAGATGTTTTTGAGGAACGGAAATGGCGCAGTATCTGTCTCGCTTTTCTCGGCGGACACATGAACCGCGCCGCAAGGGAAGGGAGGAAGGTAGGAGTGAAAGAAGGAAGGGAGAAAGAGGTGCCTAAGTGGAGGTCTCCGGAATTATTTCGATCACCTGGGGATCCTTAACGTGCGCTGACATCACACAACACATGAGCGCTTCTTGCGTTTCGCCTCCTTCGCTGTGTGAACCGGGGTGCCAGTGCCATGGCCCTACGTGGCCTGGACACATGCGCGTAATGTGAGGGCTGTGCGGTGGCCCTGAGATCTTGTACGGTCCAAACTCACTTGCTTAATAAAGTTTTCCATCCATCCATCCATATCCATCGAAACGCGGCCACCGCGGTCGGGTTCGAACCCGGGTACTCCTGGTCGGTAGACGAGCGCCTTACCACAGAGCCCCCGCGTTACTTCCTAATGCAAGCTGTTCCAGCTTTTCGATAGATTGAGGCGAGGAGTTTGAGCGACATATATGTACAGCCTCTGTCAAAAGTTTTGAGTCCAGGGGGTTTGCTTCTGAAGCACACTGTCTGGTTCGTAATGCATCTCCAGGGCTCCAAATTTGCTGAAGGTAAGAAGATTTCTGGTCCTGCTTCCTCCAATGTGTAGAGAGAGAGAGAGAGAGAGAAAAAAAACTTTATTTATACAGGAATTCGGGGCACGCCCCGGGGTCCCGGCACGACCCCACTGCACTCAAGTGTTTATGTTACTGGGGTCCATAACACTGGCAGCACGGCCGGTGGCGATGGTCTGCACGGCCGGTTCCTCCGAGCGCAGCAGGGTCTCCCAGTCCTCCCCGGTCTTGAGGTTCTCTAGGTCCCGCGGGGGAGGGTCCGCCGGGCAGCGGGAAAGGATTTGGAGGGAAGAAGCAAAGGGTTCTGGGCATAGGGCACATGCGGAAGTGGGAAAGCGACTACTACGAATGTTACAGGAGTCCCACTGCGAGGCTTAGAAGCAAACCGTCTGGTTTCTAAAGTTTTGACAAAGACTGTACATAAAATTACAGACAACTTATTTTCTACACATAGTAACCCATTATTCCTGGGAGGCTGCTTTACGGACCGCTCAGCCCGCCGGCCAGAAATGGCTAGTGGATCGGGCTTTACGCGAAGCACTAGCCCGTGGACTCCTGGACCAGTAGGGGACCACCCTGGAAGATTTTTTTTGTGTGTGTGTAATAAAGTTGTTTCCATCCATCCAAGGCGAAAGCCTTTAATGCCTTAATGTTGTCGACAGAAGGTTGCCAGCAGAAGTTTTGCAGAGGTGTCAGGCTTTAGACTGGTGTCCACCGAGATGTGTGACACAGTTACTTCGTAATTTTCTTTCCTCAAATACAATTTTCATTTCTTCAATACGGCGCCTCTCTCTCTCTCTCTTTTCACTCCCTCTTCCTCCCTTCCTCTACCAACGGAAGACGGGTGTCCACCGAGATATGCGGGACAGTTAATGCGTAATTTGCTTTACTCGGATACAATTTTCCCTGAGAGTTATTGAGTAATTTCCTTTTAATTTTAATTTTCATGTTCTTCATTACGGCTCCTCTTTCTTCTTTTACTCCCACTTGCTCCCTTCCTGTAGGGTGAGGGTCAGGTGTCCACCGAGATGGCAGAGAATTACTGCCGCATTTCCTTTCCTCGAAAACTGTTTTGTCGAAAAGTGTTTTGTTCAAAGGTCAAGGCATCGCGCCGAACGGGTGGTGGCGGGTGGTGGGCTCACATGCTCCTCCACGAAGTCCGAATTACTAGTCATCAGGGACAGACGACCTCGCCTGCCCGTCCCCGACCCGCAAGAACCTATTGTGCTTCAAGTCGACACACATCCCATACCTCCGGTCCGCACCATCCGCGTTCTGGGTATGTAATACAGAACAACACGCAAAACTCGGAGGCCATTCAGCGCCTCCGCACCACAGCCAATCAGATCAACGGCCTTATCCGCCGCATCAGCAGCCGCCGCAGAGGCATGAAGAAGGATGACCTCTGTCGGCTCACGCAAGCTTTCCTCATTAGCAGGATAGTCTACTCCTACCCCTACTATCACCTCCGCCGGAAGGACGAGGAAGCTGTGAACAGCATTATACGTTCAGCGTACAAAGCGGCACTGGGGCTACCTCAGTACGCCAGCACACAGCACCTCCTCCAACTCGGCATCTACAACACGCTCACAGAACTCATAGAGGCACACAAGACCGCCCAAATCCACCGCCTCTCACGCACTAAACACGGGCGGCTCATACTTGACCGTCTCAACATCAACCCCATAGGCGACGTCCACCCCACGACGCCCATTCCGATAGGGGTCTATAGCCGCCTAGTTATAAAACCAATCCCCAAAAACATGCTACCTGGCCGCCATGATACGCGCCGTCAGCTGAAAGCCCAAGCACTAGACGCCACATACCTTGCCGACGAACACGCAATATACGTAGATGCTGCACGGCAAAGTGCAAACACATACGTGGCTTGTGCAACCACGCCACAATCTACCATCGTCACCGCCGCCACAGTAGTAGCTCACTCTCCGACAGCGGCAGAAGAAACCGCCATCGCGCTGGCCATCGCTGACCCACGTACGCGCACAGTCCTCAGCGACTCCAAAAGAGCGATACAAAATTACTCGGCAGGTTTTATCTGCCACCCCGCTGCACGCATCCTTCGCAGCTGCACTCCCGACCATAAGATCAATCTGGTCTGGGTACCCGCCCACGCGGGAATCGCCACCTAGGCTCACATCCTCTGGGGTTGCGCGGGAAATCCGCCCCCTCGAACCTTACTGCCAGCTCCCTCCGAAGACGGATTGAACCAACTCCTCAGAAGGCCAGACAAGAGCATCCAACTGGCACTCATTTCGTGGGCCCAGGAAGTCGCCCCCACCTGGGGGCCACACCAAGCCCACCTGCCCTAAATCCCGCCAATCTATGGCAATAAAGTTGTTTCTCTCTCCCTCCCTTGCAGCGCTAAACACGCTGCCGCATTCCACTCCTCAAGGTGAAGATTAAGCGTAATTAATTAGCAGTTAATTAGTATTTTGTCATTCCTCAGTAATTTGCCATTAATCAGTAATTTTAGTCACTTTGTAATAAGTGATTAATTATGTGTGACGTCACTCAGTGGTGACGTCACCAATGCCGCAGAGGCAGTCAAAGTGGTGCGGAAGACGCGTTTGCTTGTACACACTTTAGACAGACAGTCAAAGTGCCCATGAATTTTCCTTCTTGAAGAACCACTCCACTAACAGTTATACAGTAGATTGTCTTGAAGGAAGCGTTGTGGTCGGAGAAAAAGATATATGCTCGACATGGTGCACCATTACCTGGTTCTCAAAGACGAGGACTACGCATGTTTGTCGCGAGGTTGTCACAGCCGTGGGAGGCGTTAAGATCGAGAGGAACACGATGTTCTCGCGCATAAGTGGGTAGAAATTCCTGTTTGTCTGCCTATCTACATTAAAGTGCCGTTCCACCCTGCCACCCTGGTAGGTGGCAGCTAAAGGTTGATCGCGAGAGTTCGCTCACTGTTAGGGGGGGGACTGGGTCGCGCGCCCAGCTTTCAGCAGGTGCGCATCGGCTCTGCCGACTCTCGGCTGGAGCCGCGCGGATTTTTTCCTCCCCGGGCCAACAAGACCTGCACCACCGTGCGCTGGAAGTCACAGGGGATCGGCGGATATCTTTTTCTCTGAGGTGAGACCCCCTTTTAAAAATCCTGGCAAAGCGAAGTTTCGACCACTGTGGGTGGTGGTGGTGAAAACTTTTTAATAAACAAAAGGAGAGTTTGCAGACCAAAAATGTCCCTTTACATAGGTGGAGTCCTTAGTCCGGGACCCCGCTGATCGAGGCCGCTACTCGCGCCCGTTGGACTAGAGCCCTTTGAGACTCCAGCCCCGAGCAGTTGAGCAGGCTGCCTCCCATGCCTCTCGGGAAGGGGAAGGATTGGGGGGAAGGAAAGGATTCTTTTGACAGACGCAAACCATGTGGAATTTATCGGATACTACCCCACAGTGAGGGCAGCGCCCATCAATTTTGGGGTCGGAATGTTTCACTATTGCAGGACACAACAGAGTGTTGGTCTGCAAGCGCCTCAGAGTTCGCTCATCAGCTTTACTCAGGCCCTTAGCAGGGACCGGGAAAAGGCGATGGCGTTCGCAACAGTCGTCCAGAATTTCCCTGAACCGCAGAAGCGGTTGCGCAATCTCTGAGCCGGAAGAGCCTGAATGAGGTGCCCGGTAGGTAAGCGCTCGGGCAGCCGCGTCCGCAGCCTCATTACCTTTAACACCCTGATGGCCCGGAGTCCAAACTACGCGTTTGGGCGAAGGGTCCGATTCCCTAATTGCGCGCTTTAATATACTGCAGGCTAAAGGTGAAATCTCGCCAGGCAGGGAGTGTTGACAGGCTCGACGCGAGTCTGTCACGATTACCTTCGAATTAAAGTCCGAGGCGGCAAGCGCAATGGCTACTTCCTCGGCCCGTGCTGAATTTCGAGCTCGAAAGGAGAGCCCGTTAACGCATTGATCCTGGTGAACTACTGCGGCTGTGTAGAATCCATTGGGCGACAGCCCTGCCACGTCAACGTAGTATACACCCTGTTTGGATCCATGTTGGTGTTCGAGAGCCCGAGCGCGCGCCTCTCGTCTGCCTTCGTGTGTATGTGTGTCCATGTTGCGCGGGAGTGGAGGACCCAAGCTTGTGACGCCATAGCTCCGGAATCCGACACGTCTCCTCTGGAGTGCACTCGTGTTGGATGTGCAAGCGGTCTAGCAGGCGGCGCCCGGATGCCGTCTGGTAGAGTCGCGTATGTTGGTTCACGAGGTGGGCCTCCCGTAACTCCTGGTAGGAGTTGATCACCCCCAACGCCGACAACTTAGCATTGGAGGTGACCACTGGGAGGCCCAGTGGTCGCTTTGTAGCCTTTCTAACGACGGTGTCGATTCTTATTTCTTGTTGTTTCGTAGTGCGAAGGTAAGGAACGGAGTAGAGGATCGTGCTGGTCACGAAGGCATGGGCGAGCCGAAGCGCGTCCCTGCCTCGCAACCCGCCGCGCTTGTTAGAAACGCGATGTATCATGCGTCCGACCTGTTCGCCTACGCGCTTGAGTTTGGAAACAGTGGATTCCGGGCTGAGCCTGTTATGGATGAACAGACCTAGTATGCGGAGCTCCCTAACCTCTTTGATAGGACCTCCCGTCAGAGAGATTTTCAAACTCGTGTTGTCTTTAGGATTGGATCTGATGTGCAGAAGTTCCGATTTTGCGGGAGCACATTGGAGACCACAGCCGATATCGTAGCTATCGGTTATGGTGGCAGCCCGCTGAAGGCGGTCCTCCATTTCCCCAAGGCTCCCATCGGTAGTCCAACTTGTTATGTCATCCGCGTAAAGGGCGTCATGAATGCCTTCCACCCGTGCCAATTGGTGGGGAAGCTGCATCATGGCAATGTTGAAAAGAAGCGGCGACAAGACCGCCCCTTGGGGTGTACCCCGTGTACCCATGGTGTATGGTCCGTGTTCGTCGTCCTCAATCTTGAGGAAGGCCTGACACTTCGAGAGAAAGTCTCTTAGATATGTGAATGCCTTGCGCCCACAATCGGTGGTACTCAAGTTAGCCAAGATGCTGCCATGACGAACGTTGTCAAAGGCCCCCTTAAGATCGAGGGCAAGGATGGCCTTGTCGTTGTGGCGCATGGCAGTGGGTCGTATTATGTAGCGGTGTAACTGGAGAAGGACGTCCTGCGCAGACATATGCGGTCGGAACCCGAACATAGTGTCTGCAAAAAGGCCCTTGGTTTCTATGTGTGGAGAGAGGCGATCCCTAACCATCGTCTCCATAAGCTTGCCCACACAAAGAGGTTAGTGAGATGGGCCTCAGGTTGCCGGTATTCACTGGCTTGCCTGGCTCAGGGATGAAAGTGACCAAGGAGGTCTTCCATTTGGGAGGGAGTGTACGCCCGTCCCAAATCTGGTTAATGTACACTAGGAGGTGGAAGTAGGTCGAATCTTGGAGGTTGGCCAACAGATTGATTGTTATGCGATCCCGACCCGGAGCCGTGCGGCGCGACTAACAGCGGCGCCAACGGCCGGCGCGGCGGAGCCCTTGCTCTGCGATAATATGGCCTTCCAACAAGCCTCCAGCCAGGGATGTAACCCGGAGGCGATGACGTGGACCACCGTTCATATCAAGAACGTGGGTGAGACATCAGCAGCAAGCTTCAAGAGCGCCGCGCTCGCTGCCGCGGTAGCTCGCCGAGCGCAGGGCCATGCCCTAGAAGCGGCGTCCGTCGACGCGGCCTCCGACAACTCCGCTCAACGCACAGCGGGCCGGACTTTAACGACGTGGAGGCCGCAGCCATTACCCAAACCGACACCCGAAGACTTCGTGGAAGTCCTCAAGCCGCGAACTCGAGTATCAATGCAAGAGGTATTTGAGGAGAACGGATCCGGACGGGCGTTCATAGCCTACCTTGGACCGGACTCCTCGCAATATTTCACAATTTCTCCGGTACGCGATCAGAACTTAATTCTAATTTACACTTCAAAAGCCGAAACTGCAGATAAAATTATCGGGGACTTAGGGCTAAATCTGCAGAATAAGAAAGTCCCACTTACGGGCCACATGAGGCAAGGCGGTGGTAACGTCTTTTACGGCGTAGTAACCGTACGAAATTCAGATAGAGCGGAATCCCTCCGCTCAAGTCTCCAGTGGCGCCATGGCGAAATTCTGGAGATACACAAATTTGGCACGCCAAACAAGGCGCGAATAACATTTTCAGGGAAGCAGAAGCCGCGCAACGTACATTACGAGTGCATGCTCATTCAAGTCCGTGAATACCAGCGCACCATCCCGGCCTGCGGTCACCGCGGTGTTGTCGGTCACCGTATAGACGCCTGCCCCGGCCCAAGACCGGACACATGTGGTGTGCGGCCAACAAGCCAAGCTCGTTGAGGAGTACGGGTCCCTCACGAGTGCGTTCCAAATGCTCTCGGGGCGGCGGAGCTCATACCACTGGGGCCCGCGGGTGCGTTGCAAAGTATCGAACCCCCCAGCCCCTGCGCCCGGAGCAAGGACCGACGCACAAGAGGGGCCGCCGTAAACGCCGGAAACGGCGACCCCGCCAAGCCAAGGACAAGGGAGCCAACCAGCCCCCGAGCAAGCCAGGCGGTCCGTCTACCGGCAAGCCAGGCGATACACCTATTTGAATTTCAATATCAATTTATTTCCCGTGTACACATAGTGAGGGCCGAGGGAAAAAAGCCAGAAATTGTGGCTTGACCTGCCCCTCGGCCCCTACATTGCAGGGCAGCAGGTAATATATAAATGTTTTACACAACTAGCATCTCAAAATGCGAACAATAGTTTTTAAAAATGGTTTACCGTATTATTAGAAAAATGACAAGGAATGAAGTGTACAACAAAAATGGCTGAGAATTAGCTAAGGTTAAGCCTAGTCAGATGCGAAGCATATTGATGGCTAGGCTTGGTAATACATGGCTTTCCTTGGTTGAATACTTGGTCATTTTAATACAACCACTAGAAGTGTAGCAAGGATTGCCGTGGCAGCTATATACGGGATCATCGGTAAATTCAATGCAGAGTGTACAACCGCTGCCCCAGAACCGGCTACAACAGCATTCTTGGCACCCATGGAAAGTACATTGGAAACACCCTTAGTTATTCCACCACCGCCACCATTCCCTATAGACTGTATTGATGTACACCCAGCAGCAGCAGGCAGCGCCTCTGATGTGGAGCCTCCACCGCCGCGGCCGACCGCGCGAGCCGGCAGCCCATCTCTCCTCTGCTGTGACGTCATGTTTTCACGTGGTGTCACGTGGTCACGTGGTGTCTCGTGGTCACGGTGGTAGCTCCACCACCGCGCTCGACGGGCTGTAGTGAAGCTCTAGTAATATGCTTCGCATAAATATGGTAACAAAAAAGGAAACAAAAATGCACGTGATCGAACAACAGGAATTCGGTTATTCAAATCATGTGAACATTATACGGAAACGAAGGAGATAAAGAAGCAGAGAAGGGATAAAGAAGCAATGAATTCTACAAAGTAGCACATACATCGTGTATAACTTGGCGGCATGCACGTGAAAGATCAACTTCTGCAGTTTGAAACTTATTTAAAAGACGAGGCAACGTGTTTGCTAGACTATGTGTACCATATATTGTGCGGCAGGTTGGAATATGCCACAGCTCGCTGTGTCTGCTAGGATAAACTTGTACATTTAGTGAAAGGTGTGCCGTGTCACGCAAGTAATTCATATTTTGTTTTATGTTTTTCTTGTATATTTCAGCTAGCCTAACATTATACATTTCTGATACTTTTATGGCATTGAACTGGTGGAATAAATCGCGTGTGTTTATATGAGAACCGACATTAAGTACTGCACGCAGAGCCTTCTTCTGTAAAACATAAATCTTATTTTTATTGGTACTTGTAGTTGTTCCCCAAACTAAGTGCGCATAGTTCACACGCATAGTTAAAACGCATATTGCGTATAGTTCACAAGCCAGGCGGTCCATCTACCGGCAAGCCGGAGTTCCCTAAGGCAAAACCACCACCACCCCAAGCTGACGTGGAGAAACGAACGGGTGCTCCCCCACCAGGTTCTTCGCGGACGTTGGCGCAAGCCGGGATCCAGGGATCCCAGGTCAGCAACAAGGGCAGCCCCTCCTCATCCCCCCCCCCCCTTCCAAACCGCCGACAAAAACTGCCGAGCAATCCCAAATTTCCGCCCTCAGAGAAAATCGCTAACCTACAGAAGTGTCTTGCCCTCACTGAGGCGCGGCAAAATTTTCCTGCCCAGAGGCCCACTCCTCCGGCGGTGGAGGAGATGGACAGCGACACACCGGGGAACGCGCAGACTGCAACCACACAGTCTGCGCTTGAGGCGAGGGTTAAAGCACTCGAGGCCCCGATGAACTCCGCATTCTCCGGCTGCAAATCGCAGCCACTATCAAGGCGGCTCTAGACAAAATTCCGACCATTATAGCCGCACACATGACGAAACAAACTCTAACTGCCAGGGGCTCCGGTCCACTCAAGCGTATAAGGAGCCGCAATATTAAAGCTGGTAGACCAAAAGTCGCACATGAGGAACAGGATCCCGCCCTCAACCTGCCCAGCGTGACACAACCTGCTGTCATTGGGGCACCCGGTTCAGAGGCGGGCCCCTTCCTAGTAAGCACAAATTTTCCTGATAATCATGGCGGACATTCAGAAACCGCGATGGTACTTACGCAGCAATTCGGCCTCTGTCGAAAGTTTACAGTGGAACTGCAGAGGTTTCACGGCCCGTACTAATCGGGCCGACCTGTGGCTTTTCCTAACTACGTTCCCCAGTCCTCCTGCTGTAGTGGCCCTCCAAAAGCCGGGGGAAAAAATTACTCAGTGTATCAGCAGGATGCGCAGAGTGCCTCTGCGTACATAAAAATTGTACGGCCTCCCCGGTGGACCTGGATTACAAAGCGATTTTCTCTTATGTGATGGTGACGATCCTTCTGCTACGCAAACAGGACCCCCCATTACACGTACTTAACGTTTACAGCTCTCCAAAAGTTCCAAACGTCACATTTGCAGACTTATTCAGTCGGGCGTTAAAGATAGCGAACAGGGACACCCCTCACAATTGTTGGGGACTTTAATGCCCCCAGCCCCTTATGGGGATACATACGTGAAAAAAAACGAGGATGCAAGTTGGCGGAACTTGCGTCAACGTTGGGCCTTACTCTTCTCACAGACCCTGCAGAACCCACTCGCATTGGGAACTCCGTGGCAAGCGACACGTGCCCAGGTCACATCTTGTACACAAATATTCCCATAAATGAAGCTATCGACGCGCTCTCCAAAATTCTAACTCAACGTCCTCACCCGCACGAAACTGAAGTGTACCTCACGCTACTTGAATTGGTACTAACACTCAACTACTTTGAATTCGATTCTTCTTACTACCTTCAAGTATTTGGAACAAACATGGGCACTCCCTTCGCACCCACCTACGCGAACATTTTTATGGGGCTACTAGAATCTAAACTTCTAAATTCTTTTAAAAAAAATCCACTTATATACCTGCGTTACATAGACGACATATTCATGATAAGGGAGCATGGTGCTGAGACCCTGAACGCATTCGTCACACATTTCAATTAATTCCACTCCAGCATTAAATTCACCTTCAACTCCTCGAAAACGCAAGTCAATTTCCTTGACACCACTGTCCATTTAGAAAATAGCAAGCTCAAAACCACACTTTACAGGAAGCCTACTGACCGACAGCAATACTTAGATTTCACTAGCCATCATCCAAGACACTGCAAACAAGGTACATTCGTAGGACAGGCAACGAGACAAAGAAGAATATGTAGCGACGGCGACGACTACCTGAAACACCTCCACTGGATAAAAAACACACTAATCAACAGAAACCATCTGCAGACAACCCTTAAAAATGCGTTCCAATGAGGAACCACTTTGAAACGAGATGTAGTTCTTAAAAAACGAAGAAAAGCTAACAGTGAACGACCTCCTGCACTTATAACGAAATACTCAAACGCGCTTCCAAACATAAACAATATTCTGCGGAAATACGACCCCATTTTAACTGGTAACGGCCGTCTCCAGAAAATATTTCCCGACGCACCAAGGGTAACATACAGACGCAACACAAACCTGAAGGACATGCTGGTGCATGCTAGGCTCGGTAAGAAACCACCACCGACAGTAACTTCATGCTCTCGACCTAGATGCAAGACATGCAAACATTTACAAAGGGACACTACGGTTAAAAGTACGTCAAGCGATTTCAGTTTCGGTATAAAGAGCAGCTTTTACTGCACATCGTCCAATATTATCTACATGCTCCAGTGCTCCTTCTGTCAGAAACAATATATCGGAGAAACCTGGCAAACAATGAGTGCCAGATTAAACGGAATGAACAGAAGGCAGTGTCGACCGATTTTAATCTACGCCATCACAAATTCGATGAACTCAAATTGTTCATTCTTCAGTGAGGCTTCAAATCGACTAGGGACAGAAAATACAGAGAAGCATTCCTAATCCACAAATTTAAAAAACTGCAACCAACAGGGATTAACATGTCCAGAGGAAACCTGGAATCTCTCAGGTACATTCCAGGGTTAGCATAATTTTAAATTAACAAATGTCTTGCATGTGGCCAGACCATTTCCTAGAACCTCGCATAAGTATAGTATCGCTCAATGCACCCTTCCCAAGTCATAACTGCCACCACATTTCCGGCCTTCTCACCCTCTGCCTTTATTCACTTTTTTTCTTCTTTTCCCCTAATCCCCTACTATCAGTTCTCGGAAACCACGACATTCCTTTTACCCCCTCCGCCCCCACCTTTTGGCTTTCTCTGAACTCGAGCCATTCCCCCCCCCCCTGCCTTGTCCTTTCTTAGAAATGCCCCCCCCCCCCCCCGCTTTCTTTCCCCTTCTAGTGTCAGCCTATTTTGTTTGCCTTGTTCACATTTCCCTGTGCCAGGCTGACTAATCCTCTTATCTGAGTTTTACAGGTCCACCCAGCGCCTCCGCCCCCGTCGCAGCCCCTCCAAAGCCTTTATTCATTACACACCCCCTGGATATAAGTTTTTTTCACTATAGCAGCTTAACGAGTCAAGATTCACCTCCCTCCTTTTCCTGACACGCATCCCCTCAAACGCCACTTTCCTTCCCCCACCCGGGGCCTTCCTGATCGGAGCGAAGGCCCTATTTAATCCCTGCCAATGATCAACGCTTTGCCCAGACGAAGACAATCCTGTTGTCGAAACGTTGGCTCAAGCAAGCTGAGGTTTTTCCCCTTCCTTGTTCATTTTGTGATCGCCAAGGACCATCTACCACACCCTCTTTCTACCATGGACTGTACCAAAAATATTGGATATGCAGAATGGCACAACACCAAGGAAACCCTGGGTAGCGCCCACTGCATCCTTGCGACTACAAACCGCACCAAACCCCTTACAAGACCTCACACTAAAGCAACCCTTCCTGACTGAACCAAATTCAGATCCAACTAACCCTACCTCTATAGCGGATCAAGGTTACACTACCTGGCCCAACAACACATCCGCCAACTCAAAGATACCGAACAGCACGTTCAGCTCTCATAGGCGAACCCGGCGGTGGACAACCACCTCCTTCACCTCAGGGAGGCCCGGCACAGCCTCGTCCGCCGATGGCGCCGGCAGAAGCATAATCGGCAACTCAAAATCCGCATCGCGGGACTCACCCAACAAGCGACAGAGTATGCGGCCCAACTCGGCGACTCGAACTGGGTCGACCGATGCAACACCGCTGATCGACAAATGTCGAACCGGAGAACGTGGCGCCTTTTCCGCGCCCTCATTGATCCGACCCAAACCCGCACCGAAACAAAAACATCTTCAACGAGCAATTCACACCTTCAACGGAGACACAGCCAAACTGGATGTCGCGCTACGAGACAAATCTCTCACACAGACCAGGATTCGCGTGGTCCGGCGTACTCGCATGCAGGTTCTAACGCAGAGCTGGATCGAACGTTCCAGCTTCATGACCTCAAAGCGGCCCTGGCCAAAATGAAAGGAGGGGCAGCCCCGGGCAGGGACAAAGGAACGGTGAAACTTCTCGCTAACCTACCCGAACCGGCTTACGAGCGGCTGCTCGAATACTTCAGTGCCATCTGGACGGGAATTACGCCTCTCGCAGTGGTTTGGAAGACCGCTCTCGTCACATTTATACCAAAACCAGGCCTCTCAACACCGACTACCTCCGGCCCATATCTCTCACTTCTTGTGTGGGGAAGTTGATGGAGACCATGGTCCGTGACAGGCTGTCCACCTACCTAGAAACGTACAACGCCTTTGCAGACACCATGTACGAGTTCCGCCCACAACAGTCCGCACAAGATGTGCTGCTGCAACTTCATGGAGAGATTCTTGATCCCGTCGAGCACACTAGCGATGACAAGGTGGTCCTCGTATTGGACTTGCGGGATGCTTTCGACAATGTGACGCATGATATCATCCTCTCCCAGCTGTCCCAAGTGAACTGTGGGTACAACACATTCCAATACATTAAGTAATTTCTCACAGATCGGCAATCATATATTAAACATTTCAACTCATCATTTGATGGCACGTGCCAGTCCTGTGGGGAGGTGGCTGACACTTTCCACATAGTTTGGCCGTGTCAATCAAACCCATCTATCCCCCCCAACCCCAACCCCCCCACCAGAGAGGACTGGGAGGCGGCCCTGCTCGGCTGTCAGGACCTAAAGACCCAAAAGGTCTTGGTTCACCGGACGCGGGCGGCGTTGCTTGCCAATGGGGCTTCGGAATAGGAACTCCACCTAGTATTGTTAGGGGAAAGGGCCAATAGGGCCTACCCCAGTCACCTCTCTGTAAAAAATTTATTGCACGATATATGTTTTTCACCACCACCACCGACTCCAAGACAGTGAATATGGCCTGTACCAACTTGCTACGCGAGGGACTCCACAGGGAGCAGTCCCCTCTCCTCTTCTCTTCAATCTGGCCATGATGAAGCTCCCTACCCTGCTGGGTGAGGTCCCGGGTGTGCAGCATGCCCTGTACGCGGGCGACTTCACCCTCTGGGCAACAAATGGTTCGGTTGGAAATCGAGGCCGACCTGCAGCAAGCGGCGGCTATTGTGGACGATTATGCACACCGCTGGGGCCTTGAGTGCTCCCCGAGCAAATCGGAATTCGTGCACATACGTCCCAATCTAAGGTGCACAACCAAAATTGCCCTCCCCCTGCTTAGTGGCCCAATACCTGAACACGATGAAATCAGAGTATTGAGACTCTACATACAAAGGAACCGCAAGATTGACACCCCCCTGAAGAAGCTCCGCAAGATGGGGGATCAGGTGGGCCGTATGGTCCGGCGGGTATCAAACAAACGAGGGGGGTTGCGATGCAAAGACGCCCTGCGGCTGGCCAATCCATTCGTAACCAGCCGAATCCTGTTATCGGCACCGTACCTCCACCTGCGCAAATGCGATGGGCACGCTTTCGAAGTGATTCTCCGCAAAATCTATAAAAGAGCTCTCGACCTTCCCATTGCAACATCCACCCAACGTCTCCTCGGGCTGGGGATGACGAACACCTTTGGGGAGCTGCGCGAGGCTCATCTCAGCAATCAATACTTGCGGTTAAGCAAAACACGTGCTGGTAGCCGGCTTCTGACCCGCCTCCATATCAATTACGCAACCCAAGAGGAGCAGCGGGTATGCATGCCCGAGGCTTGGTGCTTCGCACTGTAGGCTCGCCCCCTCCCCAATAACATGACAAAAATGCCCATGATGGCCGCCGCCTCGCGCGAGCGGTGACCATTTTCAAGCAGTATAGTGCTCGACCAGGGGTATTTACACGGACGCGGCCGGTCTACACCATGGGGTTGGTGGTGGTGGTGAAAACTTTTATATTGTAAAAAAAGAGTTTGGGAGCCACAGAGTGGCCCCGCTACATGGTCGGCGTCCCTAGTCCGGGACACCGCACGACGAGGCCCCGTCTCTCGCCCGTTTCACCAGAGCCCTTTGGGACTCAAGCGAGGAGCAGTTGAGGAGGGCAGTCTCCCATGCCTCTCTGGAAGGGGTAGGGGAAGGGGGGAGGTGGGGATTTTGAGTACATGCCCACACCATGTGGAAGATATCACAGGTCTCCCCACAGTGTGGGCATCGCCCATCCGTGTTAGGATCGTAATGTTTTATTATTGCAGGACGGAGTAGAGTACCTGTCTGCAGGCGCCTTAAAGTTCGCTCCTCCGTCTTACTCAGCCCTTTTGCAGGGGCCGGGAAAAGGCGGTGGTTGTCGCTATAATGTGTTAATATTTCCCTGAATCGCAGCAGCGGCTGGTTAGTCTCCGAGCCAGAAGAGCTGGGATGAGGAGCCCGGTGAGTAAGCGCTCGGGCAGCCGCGTCAGCGGCCTCATTACCTCGTAAGCCCTGGTGGCCAGGAGCCCAAATGATTCGTTTGGGTGTTGGATCAGTGGCAGTCCGTCGTAGAATACAAGCAGCTAAGGGGGAGATCTCCCCTGCCAAGTAATGTTCACATGCTTTTCGGGAGTCCGTGATGATTATTCTCGAATTGGCGTGGGCGGCAGCAAGCGCTATCGCTACTTCCTCGGCCAGCATTGAATTCGGGGCTCGAAATGTTCATCAACGAAATGTTCATCAAAGTCCATCAACGTGCATTTCCTGGTGAACGACAGCGGCCGAGTAAAATCCCGTGGGCGATGGCCCTGCTACGTCTACATAATATACACCGGGTCGGGAGCCGTGTTGTCTCTCAAGAGCCCGAGCCCGCGCTTGTCGTCTGTTTTCATGCATGTCGGTGTCCATGTTACGGGGGAGCGGGGAGACCCAGAGCATATGGCGCCATAGTACTGGGATACGCTCCGCCTCCTCTGGAGTGCAGTCGTGTTGGATGTGTAAGCGGTTTAGCAGGCGGCGCCCAGGAGCCGTCTGCGTGAGCCGCGTGTATTGGTTCACGAGGTGGGCCTCCCGCAGCTCCTGGTAGGAGTTTAGCACCCCCAATGCCTTGAGTTTGGCATTAGAGGTAGCCACCGGGAGATCCAGGGCTCGCTTAGTTGCCTTGCGGATGATGGCGTCTATTCGCGCCTCGTCTTGCTTAGTAGTGCGGAGATATGGCACGGCGTAGAGGATCCGGCTAGTCACGAAGGCATAGACGAGCCGAAGCGCGTCCCTGCCCCGCAGACCACCCCGCTTGTTGGAAACGCGGCGGATCATGCGCCCTACCTGTTCGCCTACTCTCTTGAGTTTCGCAATAGTGGAGTCCGGTCTGAGTCTCTGGTGAATGAAAAGGCCCAGGATACGGAGCTCCTCCACCTCTCTAATAGGACCTCCTGACAGAGAGATGTGTATTGCTGTCCTATCCTTTGGGTTCGCTCTGACATGCAGAAGCTCTGATTTCGCTGGAGCACATTGGAGCCCACAGTCATTAGCATACGCATCGACTATGGAAGCAGCCTGCTGAAGGCGGTCCTCCATGTCTCCAAGGCTCCCCTGAGTGGTCCAAATTGTAATATCATCTGCATATAACGCGTGTTGAATGCCTTCCACCCGGGCCAATTGGCTTGGGAGGCGCATCATAGCAATGTTGAACAGGAGCGGTGATACTGCTCCCTGAGGGGTACCCCGTGTGGTTGGTACACGGCTGCCGTTGTCCACCAAAACAACCCAGTTCAGGGCCTCACCTTCCGTGCCCCCATTACATTCGCGGAGGAAGTTGCCATCGAACTTGCAGCCGCGGATCCAGAGTCTTTGAAGTTTATTGGACCCATAATTCATACAAAGGGACCACAGTCCCTCACAAAGACAAAAACAACAAGGCAGCGACTAGTGTCTCTCGGTACAAACAAGCTACGAAAGAAGTACAGGCGCCGCGGTGGCTCAGTGGTTATGGTGCTCGGCTGCTGACCCGAAAGACGTGGGTTCGATCCCGGCCGCGGCTTTTGAATTTCATTGGAGGGGAAATTCTAGAGGCCCATGTACTGTGCGGTCTCAGTGCACGTTAAAGAACCCCAAGTCGTCGAAATTTCCGGAGCCCTCCACTACGGCGTCTCTCATAGCCTTAGTCGCTTTGGGCCAAACCAAACACACGACGACTGCTGTCGCCGTTCACAAAAAATTCATTCACAGCGCAGAATGCAGTGTGTCCATAACGTCCACGCATCGCGGGAAGCTCAGAGATCAGACAAGGACTTCAACACCGCCGATGAATCCGTTGAACGTATCTGTACTGAGTGAGTGAGTGAGTGAGTGAAAACTTTATTAGCTCTAGATTCGGATTGTGTTCGGCGGTTTTGAGATGGCTTCGTCCATCTTGCTCAAAGGTCGGTTGCCCTTAGTCCAGGGCTCCGCTGGATGCTGCTGCCAGTTTTGCTCGCCGAATCAGACCTTCTTGGTCGACCCGACGATCGCTGGAGAGCACTCCCTCCCATTGCTCCGCACTCGGGTTTGTTATCACTGGTACCACGCTTATCCTCTGGCATGCCCACGTTATGTGGTACAGCGTGGGGGGTTCTTGGCACCAAGGGCATTTGTCATTGTATTGTGTTGGATATATTTTGTTGAGTACGTGTAGGTTCGGGTAGGAGCCCGTCTGTAGCTGTCTCCACGCGACAGAGTCCTCTCTGCTAAGGGAGTTGTCCGGTGGTGGATACCGCTTTCTGCAGCCCTTGTAATAATTTAGAATCGCCGAATAATCTTGGGGTACAGGTTCGTTCCCCTCGAGGTCGCCTACGTTGGATGCTCGGTAATAAGTGTACCCTCGAGCTATCCTGTCCGCCTCTTGGTTCCCTGTTACTCCCGTATGTCCCGGCGTCCATACTATCGTATGCCTGATTGGTTCTTCGTTTGTTTGTCGTTGTGTTATGTGGCCCCCAGAGCGGAGTATGCGGAGCGCTCTGTGCCCTATTCTGCCGCGTAGGTAGTTGCGGCATGCTGTTTGTGAGTCTGTAAGGATTTTTAGAGACCGTTTAGACCGATAGCCCTCCGCTGCCGCTAGAGCGACGGCCGCTTCTTCAGCCTCGACTATCGTACAGTCTTGTAGTGATGCGCTGGTGATCTCGCGTAGGGTTGAGTCAATCACCGTTGTTACCGCATTGCTGTTGTGCTGCCCCGCTGTTCTGGTGTATGTGGCTGCGTCCACGTATACCGTCGTTTCTTGGGGTGCTAATGTCTTTTGTAGGTATTCAGCCCTTGCCTCTCTGCGTGCTTTGTGTAGGTTGGGATCCATGTTCCGGGGTATTGGCATTACTTTTAGTGTGTTGCGATATTCGTCCGGAATTGTTTCTGTCCTCTGTATTTCTTGAATTTGATCGGCGCGGCCCAGTTTCTTTAGGAGCTCCCTGCCAGATGGGGTCTGTTGTAGTCTGCGCAGTTGGGAGACTAGTTGTGCCTCTCTCAATTCATCGAAAGTGTTGTGTAGTCCTAGGGCTAGGAGCTTTTCAGTTGAAGTGCTGTGAGGAAGGTGGAGTGCGGTTTTGTAGGCTTTGCGTAGAATCACGTCCGCCTGTTGTACCTCACTCTTGATGGGATTATAGTAGGGGAGGCTGTATGTCACTCGGCTCACTACCAGGCTTCTGACCAACTTAAGTGTGTCCTCCTCTCGCATGCCATGACGTCTGTGTGAGATGCGCGTGATCATGCGGGCCACTTGTAGAGTGGATGCTTTGAGTAGGGCGAGAGTGTGAGTGCAGCGTTGGTTTGACTGTATCCACATCCCCAAGATTCTGATGAGTGTTTTTTCCGGTATCGACTTCCCGTCGAGGTAGACGTTCAACTTTAAGTCGTCGCTAGTGGGGACTGTGCGATTTTGTTTTCCTCTCCAAACTCTTAGGAGCTCTGATTTCTCGGTGGAGCAGGCTAGCCCTCTTTCTCTGACGTAGTTCTCTACGCAGGTGGCTGCCTTTTGTAATTTCTCTTCTTTCTCTCCCAGCGAGCCTGTGTTGACCCAGATGGTGATGTCGTCGGCATACATGGCATGGTGTATGCCGTCGATTGCTTTTAACTGTTTTGCCAAGCCAATCATGGCTATGTTGAAGAGCGTAGGGGAGATGACCGATCCTTGAGGTGTTCCTTTATTTGGAGTAAGAAATTTGTCTGATCTGAGCTCCCCCAGGCCAATCGTTGCCGTTCTATTTGAGAGGAAGGCTTTGACGTAGCCGTAGATTCTCCTTCCGCAGTTCAGGTCGTTCATGCCCGTAAGGATAGCCTCGTGACTGACATTGTCAAAAGCCCCCTTGATGTCCAATGCCAGTATTATGTTTTCTCCGCTCTTGGGGACGTTCTCAAGTACTTCTTCTTTGATTTGAAGTAGTACATCTTGGGTCGATAGTTTTGCTCTGAAACCGAACATGCTGTGGGGATACAGTTCGTTGTCCTCCATGTACTGTTGTAATCTCAGCGTCACCACTCGTTCGTACAGTTTTCCTAGGCACGATGTGAGCGAGATCGGTCTGAGGTTCTCAATTTGTAGTTTCTTGCCTGGTTTAGGAATCATGACAACCTCCGCATGTTTCCACTCCTCGGGGACGGTCTCCGCTTCCCAGTGTTTGTTGAGAAAGTCCGTTAATTCTGCGACTAGCTCATCACTGAGGTTGCGGATGAGTGCGTTATTGATCTTATCTGCACCCGCGGCCGTATTTCTGGTTGTGTTTCGAATCGCTGCGTAGACCTCTTCTCGCGTGATGGGTCTGTCCAAGGTGTCGTTTTCACTTCCTCGATAGCGCTCTGCGTAAGCTGCTGGGTGTGTGTCCCCGAAGCACTTAACGCGTACTTTTTCCAGGAGTGCTGAATCTGGTCCCTTGAACTGGTGGATTAACCGGTAGATGGCTTTGTTGTTTTCTGCCTTGGTTTTTGTTGGATCTATGAGAGCCTTGAGTATATGCCACGTCCTCGATGTGCTCAAAGTTCCGTTGAGGGAGTCACTGAATTGTTGCCAGTTTTGCCTTGCCAATTGCGCCGCGTACTCTTCTGCTTTCGCTGTGACTTCTGCGATCTTAAGTTTTAGTTTTCTGTTGTACTTTTGTTTCTTCCACCTCTTGGTGAGCCCGCGTCTAGCTTCCCATAGCTTGAGCAGCCTGGCGTCCACCTCGGGTGTCTGCGTCGTTCGCGCGATTTCTTTAGTGTACTTGCGCTGTTTTTCTTTCAGCATGTTTCCCCACTCTTCTATCGATTGGATCCCTTTCGCGGCGAGATTCCCGTCGCATGCCTCTCGAAAAGCGCTCCAATCCGTAATTTTTGCCGATCCCAGCTGGCGCTTTAGCCTGTCTGAGGTTACTTGTGTTTTAAGTATATAGTGGTCACTGCCCAGATTTTCTAACAGGTTCTCCCACACTGCCTGTTCCGCTCCCCGTATGAATGTGAGGTCGGGGCAGGTGTCGGTACTGACGCTGTTTCCGATTCTGGTTGGAGTGTCTGAGTCTGTGAGGAGGGTGCAGTCAGTGTTTTCTGCTGCCGCTGCTAGTGCTTTGCCTTTTGGGTTAGCTGTTTGGTATCCCCAGCTTTTGTCCATGGCATTGAAGTCTCCTAGTATGATTAGCGTGTTGTTTTTTGCTAGGTTGCGTGCGCCATGGAAAAGTTCATGGAATTTTGCTTTCCTCTGTTTTGGAGGACTGTATGCGTTCACAAGGAAGATGCTGCCCCTCTTTCTTTTCTTCTTTGGTATAATTTCTACTATCACGTGTTCTACGTCGGTGTCGGCAATCTTGTCATGGTTTATGGCGATGAGCGCCTTACTGACTAGGGTTGCCGTTCTTCCTTTCTCTTGAGTCTCGTAGCACGTATATCCTGCGAGTGTTGGCGTAGTGCCCGTCTCTTGAAGCGCTATGATGTCGGGCGGTGCTTGTTGTGTATGAATGTGTTGTTGGAGGAGGCCCTGCTTCTTGCGGTAGCCTCTGCAGTTCCATTGCCATATGTCTAGGGTTTCTTTGTTGCCTAAGGTTTTGTTGGCCATATTTAAGCTTCAGTGTTGTTTGTGGCCGAGTTGGCGAGGGCTGCTAGCGCGGGCCGGTGGTAGGCCTTTTCTCTAATGTTATCGGCGAATTTCTGTTTGCGGATGCTGCTCCGGAGTTCTGTGACTTGTAGTTGCACTTGTTGCATCATCTGCTGCATCATCTGCTGCATCATCTGCTGCATCATTTGCTGGATTTCTGCCTTAAATTGACTGAGATCCTCGTTGCCTGTTTGCGACTGGGCTTGGGTTTGTAATGTTTGTGGCTGCGGAGGGCTGTTCGACTTAAGGTCTCGTACTGCCTTCGTGAGCTCTGCTATTTTGCGCTCTAGCTCTGTCTGCCTAGCGCGTGATAGTTCTAATTCGCGTCTCAGCGCTGTTTTCTCCGCGTCCTCCTGTCTAGGTTGGTCGCGGTTGCTGTTTGTGTTTGTGTTCTGTTTGTTAGTTATCCCTCCCGAGTGCGGAGCAAACCAGGGGTTTTCGGCTCCCCAGCTCACCTTGACGCCGCCGCTCTTTCGGGCTTGCTTCTGCTTGTTCTGCTGCTGCTGCTGCTGCTGCTGCTGCTGCTGCTGCTGCTGCTGCTGCTGCTGCTGCTGCTGGCTCCCTCCCTTGATGGCCGGGGGTGGCAGGGGCGGAAAGGACCGTGACCGGCTCCGTGAACTGCTCCGTGACGTCCGGGATCTCGAGCGGCTCTGGGAGGACTCCCCCTCCGAGCTGAACCACCTCGGTTTCTCGCCACGGTCGTTCCGGCTGCGACGTCTGCTCTCGCGTCCGCCGCCGTTGTTGCCGCTGTTGGCCTTGCCTCGCGGCTCCCTGGCTTTCTTTAATCGGTCTTGACACTCCCTCGATCCGGTAGCGTGGTTGCCCCCGCAGATCAGGCATCTCGGGGTACACTGGTGGTCTTTTGGCGGGTTTTGCATCCCGCACTGTTTGCAAGCCTTGGCGTCCGGTGTGGGGCACACGTCGGAGCGGTGACCTGGTTGGCAGCAAACGTAGCAGATTTGTCTTGTGGGCCGATACGGGTAGCACTTGTACTCGGCTCCGCAGTAGATGACATGTTTCGGCGTTATGGGTCCGTCAAAAGTGATGACAGCTGTCTTGGTCTTGCCTAGTCTTCGAGCACTGTGGATGGTAACACCCTGTGTGCGCGTCCACAAATCGGCTTTCAGTTCCTCCGGTGTCGCTCCGGGGTCAACTCCGTGTATCACGCCACGCCGGGTGTCTTCCGGTGCGGCCACGTAAGCGTTCACGTCGTATGAGCGTCCTTCGATCTTGAGGCTAGTGATGCGTCTCGCGAGCTGGGCGGCCTCTTCGTTCGGCGTGCTCACGATTATAATATTCGATCCTGTACGGAGCCTGGTGATCAGGTCTCGTCCTTCGAACTTGTTGCTGCATGCCGCGGCTACGGCCCGGGCCACTTGGAATTGCTGGAGCGACTTGACTACAAGTCCCTTCGGTCGCAAAATAATCTTAAAATCGTCCCTGGGGAGCGGGGGCAGCCTTCGCCTGAGCTGCCGTTGCGTTCCTTTCCCGTCTTTTTTCAGCGCGCCGGCAGCTGGAACGCCAGCTGTGGGCGTAGACGCCGGGGATACCCCTCCGAGGTCACCTTGTGCGGCCGGGGAAATTGGGGCGTTTGCCGCGGCGTTCCGTCCGTTTTTTCTCTGTCGCTTCTTTTGGCGTTTGGTCAGGGCCAATTCCCAATTTGCCTCGTCTTCTTTTTGGGTACTGCAACATAGTAATGTTTTAAGCCGAACAAACTGCACTGGTTAAGCTGGCAGATCTGCCGCAAATATTTTGCGATACCTGAGAGGAGATCACTTGCGCCAATAAGGTCGCACCAGACTCCATAAGTTGCGTGAAATTGTTAAAGAAAAAAGCCTGCTGTAAGCATAGTTAAGCATAGCACTGGTAAGCATAGTTACGCTAAGCAGAGCTTTGTGAATTGTGCTCGACGTGAGCTGTGCGATGTCCATTCCCGTTCAAAATTCCCTGGTGGTGTAGGAAGGAAGGAAGGAAGGAAAAACTTTATTTTACCCTAGTCCTTTTTCCTGCGGTTTGGGAGCATCTTCAGAGACGTTTTCTCCTTGATTTTACCCCCAGGAGTCTTCTCTGTTGAAGTCGTCCGCCTCTAATCAGTGGTCGGTTGCCCTCAGTCCAGGGCTCCGCTGGCCACTGCCGCCCGTTGAGCTCGCTGTACCAGACCTTCTTGGTCTTCACAGCGGTCGCTGGACAGCAGAGTCTCCCACTGCTCCGCACTCGGGTTTTGTATTTTGGGGACCACGTCTATCTTTTGGCAGGCCCATGTGATGTGATAGAGAGTAGGTTTTCCGTCGCACCAGGGACATTTGTCCGCGTATATGGTAGGGTGCATTTTGTTTAGTATATGTAGGTTTGGGAAAGAGCCTGTTTGTAATTGTCTCCAAGTGACAACTTCCTCTCTGCTGAGAGATTTGTGCGGTGGGGGATACCGCAATCTTCTGCCTCTGTAGTTTTGTAGTATGGCCGAGTAATCCCTGGGTGTTGGCGCGAGTTCCGCGGGCTCATCGGATGCTCGGAAAGTAATGTATCCTCGAGCTATCCTGTCGGCCTCTTGGTTCCCTGCCACCCCCGTGTGCCCCGGTACCCACACAATTTTGTGTGGGATCTTATCGCTTTCTTCTTCCTGGTTTTTAATTCTGTCGCTCGCTGCGAGGAGTATACGGAGCGCGTGACGACCTATCCTGCCATTCATGTAATTTCGGCAGGCTGTTTGAGAGTCGGTGAGTATTGTTAGCGACCGCCCGGTTCTATAGCCCTCCGCCACCGCTAGAGCAACGGCTACTTCCTCGGACTCTGCAGCTGTGCAGCCTCGGAGAGACGCGCTGGTCATTTCGCGTAAAGACGAATCGACCACCGCCGCCACAGCGATTTTGGTGTCTCCTCCTCTCCAAGACGCGTCTGCATACACGGTCGTGGCTTGAGGAGCGTATGTTCTTTCGATGAAGTCGGCCCTCGCTTCTCTTCTGCCTCGATGGAGGTTGGGATCCATGTTTTTTGGTATTGGCGCTACCTTGAGGGTCTTGCGAAGCTCGTCGGGGATCGTTGCCGTCCTCGTCATTTCTCGCATCTGCTCGCGGTATCCGAGCCTCTGCAGGAGCGCTCTTCCAGTCGTTGTCTGCAACAGCCTGAGTTTTTGCGACTCAAGCTGCGCCTCTCGTAGCTCCTCAAAGGTGTTATGTAATCCCAGGGCCATGAGTTTTTCGGTTGACGTGTTGCGCGGAAGTCGGAGCGCTGTCTTATACGCTTTGCGTAGCAGGGCATCCGCTTGTTGTATTTCGTTTTTGTTGAGGCACTGGTAGGGTAGGCTGTACGTGATTCTACTAACTACAAGGCTTCTGACTAGTTTGAGTGTATCCTCTTCACGCATGCCATGTCGCCTGTTGGTGATGCGGGTGATCATGCGTGAGACTTGTAGTGTTGTTGCTTTGAGCAGGGTAAAAGTGTGAGTACTGCGCTGGTTGGATTGAACCCACATGCCTAAAATTCTTATTGTTGTCTTTTCGGGTATGGGTGTCCCGTCAAGGTAGACGTTGAGTTTTAGGTCCTCGTTGGTTGGGACGGTCCGGTTTTGCTTGCCTCTCCAGACTCTCAGCAGTTCCGATTTCTCGGTCGAGCATGCGAGTCCTCTTTCTGCGAGGTATTGCTCTACACAAGAGGCCGCTTGCTGTAGCCTTTCTTCCTTCTCTCCGAGACTACCCGTGTTTGTCCAGACTGTTATATCGTCAGCATACATTGCATGCCTGATGCCTTCGATGTTCTCTAGTTTTCGAGCTAGGCCTATCATAGCTATGTTGAAAAGTAAGGGGGAGATAACTGACCCTTGGGGTGTTCCCTTATTTGGAGTGCGAATTTTGTCCGATCGAAGGTCTCCTATGCCGATGGTGGCAGTTCTGTCGGACAGGAAGGCTTTGACGAAGCCGTGGATTCTGCGCCCGCAATCCAGCTTGTCTAGGCCCGTAAGGATCGCTTCGTGGCTGACGTTATCGAATGCCCCTTTGATGTCCAGGGCCATTATGACATTTTCTCCCGTCCGAGGTACGTTTCGCAGGACATCTTCTTGTATTTGGAGGAGAACGTCCTGCGTCGAGAGCTTCGCTCTGAAGCCGAACATGGTATGTGGTACACAGTCGTTGTCTTCCATGTAATTTTGCAGTCTTAAAGTTACCACCCGTTCGTAAAGTTTGCCAAGGCACGACGTGAGTGATATGGGCCTGAGGTTTTCAATTTGTAGCTTTTTACCAGGTTTAGGTATCATTATTACTTCGGCGTGTTTCCAATCTTCGGGAACCGTCTCCGCCTCCCAATGTTTGTTAAGAAAGCTGACGAGCTCTTGTATGAGGTCGTCGCTCAGGTTGCGGATTAGGGCGTTGTCGATTCTGTCCGCTCCGGCTGCCGTGTTTCTGGTGGTGTTTCTTATGGCCGCGTAAACCTCTTCCACAGTTATGGGGCGGTCGAGTTTCTCGTTTTCGGCTCCTCGATACGTTCCTTGGTATCGCGGGGGGTTGTGATCGCCGAAACATTTTTCTCGTGCCTTCTCCAGTAGGGTGATGTCTGATCCCTCGAAGGAGTGGATGAACCTGTGGATGGCTTTATTGTTTTCTGATTTTATTTTGGTCGGATCGATTAGTGCTCTTAAGAGATTCCAGGTTCTGGCCGTGCCTAGAGTTCCCCTAAGCGAGTCGCTGAGTTGTTCCCAATTTTGTTTCGCGAGTTGCATCGCATATTCTTCCGCCTTTGCCGTAATTTCTGCTATCTTTAGTTTTAGTTTCCTGTTGTGTTTTTGCTTCCGCCATCTTTTGGTGAGACTGCGTCTCGCTTCCCATAGTCTGAGGAGGTGGGCGTCTACTTCAGGCGTTGCTGTCGTTCTCCTTAGACTTTTTGTGCATCGTTGTCGCGTTTCTCTCAGCATGCCGCTCCATTCCTCCAGCGATTGGATACCGCCTTCAGATTTGTTGCAAGCCCCGCGAAACGCGTTCCAGTCAGTGATTTTCGCCTGTCCAATCTGGCGTCTTATGGTGTCGGATGCTATTCGTGTCCGGAGGATAAAGTGATCGCTGCCTAGATTTTCCATCATGTTTTCCCACTGTGACTCCCTGCTCTTCCTTACGAAGGTGAGGTCCGGGCATGTGTCCGTACTCACGCTATTTCCGATTCTCGTGGGGGTCGCAGGATCTGTGATTAGACTGCAGCCAAAGTACTCCGCTACTTCCACTAATGTTCTTCCCTTGATGTCTTGTTTCTGGTATCCCCAACTCCTGTCCATGGCGTTGAAATCTCCTACGATGATGAGTGCGTTTTTTTTGGCCAGCTTGTGCGCTCCATAGAACAGTTCGAACAGTTTGGCTTTTCTTTGTCTCGGCGGGCTGTACACGTTAAGTAAGAACGTGCTGCTTCCCTGTCGCTTTTTCGGAATAATTTCAACAAGCGCGTGCTCGATGTCGGTGTCGGCGATGGTATTGTGCCTGATGGCTGTAATGGTTTTGCTGACTAGGACGGCCGCTTTACCTTCGTTTTGACTCTCGTAAACCTCGTACCCTTGTAAGGTCGGCTTGATTCCAGTCTCTTGGAGCGCAATTACATCAGGAGGTGTCAGTTGTGTGTTTATATATTGTTTTAAAAGGGCCTGCTTCTTGCGGTAGCCTCTGCAGTTCCATTGCCAAATATCTAAGTGTTCTTGTTCTTGCCGATACGTATTGATCATGTTTACGCGTCACTGCTGTTGCCTTGTTCGCTTGCGAAAGCTGTTAGCGCTGGACGGTTGTACGCTTTTTCCCTAATGTTTTCGGTATGTTTTTGTTTTCGAAAAGCGCTTCTGATCTCTGCGATCTGCCCTTGGAATTGTACTTGCATCTGTTGCATTTGCGATTGGATTTGCTGCATGATATCCTGCATCATCTGCTGCATCATCTGTTGCATTCGTGTTTCAAGGTCTCCTTCATTCGATGCCTGTGGTTGTTGTTTTGGAAGGGCTCTAGTCGTGTCGAGTTCCCGCTGTTGGTCCTTTAGTGTTTTTGTGAGTTCCTCAACTTTGCGTTCGAGCTCGTTTTGTTTGATTCGAGCGAGTTCTAGCTCGCGTCTGAGCGCATCGCTGTTCGCGTCCTTCGGTTCTGTGACGCGACTGTCTTTGTTGTTTGTGTTGTCTATGTTACTACCCTTTCCTACCGAGTGCGAAGCAGTGGTAGAAGCCCAGCTCACCTTGCTGCCGCTTGTCTGGGAAACCTTCTTCTTTTTCTTTTTCTCTTGCTTCTCCCCCTCCTGTGGGCCGGCTGGTGGTAGAGGCGGGAAGGAGTTGGACCTCGATCGGCTCCTCGATGTCTCTCCCTCTGAGCTGAGCCATCGCTTGGGTGGTCGCCCGCGTTGGTCGCTCCGTCCTCTTTCTCCTGTGGGTTTTGGCCTGGCTTTTTTCAATCTCTCTCGGCACTCCTTGGATCCGGTCCGGTGTGCCTCGCCACAGATTATGCACTTGGGCGTGCACTCGTGGTCGGCGGGCGGGTTTGAAACTCCACACAGTCCGCACACAATAATGTTCGGTGTGGGGCACACGTCGGAACGGTGTCCTTGCTGGAAGCAGACGTAACACACTTGCCTAGTGGGGCGGTACTGGTAGCATGGTACTTCACCTCCGTAATAAATGACGAATTTCGGCAAGACTGGGCCGTCGAACGTGAGCACTGCCGTCTTTGATTTTCCGAGCATCCTTGCCTGAAGTATGGTCACTCCTTGAGTTCTGACCCGTAGGTGTGCTTTAAGTTCTTCGGGAGGGGTACCTGGCTCTACACCGTGGATCACGCCGCGCAGGACGTCTTCCGGTGCTGCCACGTAAGCGTTTACATCATAAGGCTTTCCGTCGAATTTGAGACGGGTAATGTGCCGCACTAGCTGAGCCGTTTGCTCGTGCGGAGTGCTAACGATAATGATATTGGATCCGGTGCGAAGCCATACAAGTAGGTCCTCGTCCTTACATTGCTGGCCGCACGCCATGACAATTGCGCGCGCTACTTGGTGGGTGGTGAGGGACTTCACCATGAGTCCTTTCTTGGGTAGAATAATGATCTTGTAGTCGCTTCTGGGGAGTGGCGGCATTCTTCGCCTAGGCCTGCTCTGCTCCCTTGATCCATACTTGTTGCAGCCGGTCGCATCACCCGGTAATTTTCCGTCTTGAGGATTGGCGTCCGGGCCGGTTCCCGTGCCTTTGCGTTCCTTTCGCCTTTGAAGTTTTCCCTGGCGCTTGGATTGTACAAGCTCCCGGCTGGCATCGTTGTTGTACCCGGCTGGCTTCGACGAGGAGTCGGACGGGATCTCGTCCTCACTTCCCAAGTCGGCGTCTCCGAAGTCGTCTTCATCCATCACTTGGAATTCGTTGAGAAGGACGTTTGACGATTGTGCTGGCACATCGTTGTCTTGGCTGGGCCCCGCCATATGGTCCGTCTTTGAAACGGCGTCCATGCTAGGCGTCGGCGTCGTCGACAAGGTTAGCGGCCCATGCTCTCACGATGTCGAGCTGGGTGGCCCGTTAGGGTTAGCGGGCCGGCGCCCGCTTTATAACTTTCAAGGCCGGTAGAAAGCCGAAAACTGGTCCTACCTCTTGAAATTTCTATCCTGGGGATCCAGCACTTGATATCTTTCCGTTCCGAATAAAATCCGGTGGCGAGAATGATTTGGTCCGGTGGAATTTGCTCAAAATGTGCGGAACCGATGCGACGCGCGTCCGCTTGCTTGAACCGCCATGTAGCGTCCTCCCCTGGTGGTGTAAAAAAAAGTTGGCAGTGGGATAGCTCTTCTATGCCAAGATATACGGAGCGTGAGGAGTGACGTCACGTGGTTCTGCGCTGGCGGCGAGCGCGCGCGGCGAGGCGGCGGCGTACGTTCGCGGCGAGGCGCGCCAGCTGTGCGTAGTGACGTCTCTTGCTCCTCGCGCACGCGCAGTATGGTTGACGCGCGGAGCCCGCATACTACCGAGATTGTGGCCAATGTAGGTCACGCTACAAAGTTTAGACAGCGCCACAGCGGCGCCTGTAAGCCATTTCTTTCGCTCCTCCCATTATTCTTTCGTGCGTGATGGAAAGCCGGAAGGCGGTTAATCTGTCCTTTCATTGATCATAAACAATAAATGGAAGTAATGTCGAACTAGAAGCTTATACCTCTGTCACACGGGCACTTTCGATCCTCATTGAGTCAATGCTAATCGAACTCAAGGCAGATCGACGGTTGTCACACGGCCACTTTCAATCGCAATCGAGTTCGATCCTGCTTGACTCGATGCCGGCCCCTCAAGAGTGCTTGAGGTTCGAAGCACAATCGAAAGCACTCTCGCTCTCACGAAGCTATAACAATAAACACTAGTTAACAAAACAAAACTACAACTGTTGTTGTTGTAATTGATTAAAATGCAAGACAGAACATTTTCAGGCACTATGCCTGCTTATATGGAAACATATTTATAAATAATCTCGACACCACGCTCCAAGCTTCGCCGTCAGTGTAAACAACAAAGATGGCGTCCTCCTGCTCGTCCAGGGGGGTAAAGCTGAGCTCGCAAAGCGGTCCACGCATGTAAGTCGCCATCTTGAACGCCATCTTACAACACACTATTGTGGCCAGCATAGTTTTTTCTCGCAGAGTCAAGGATGGGTGAAGTTTGAGTTTGAATTCGGAAAACTGCGGCAGAGATAATAATTATATTGCCACGCGCCTAACGCGCCGCGCGGCCTCCGCGCTGAGTAGAGGACGACGACGAAGCGGCGGTGTCACTCTTACGCGTATTTTCAATGTTTTAAACACATTTTGTAATCTTTAGCATACTGATTGTGGTCATTTCTTTTAATATCGGACGATTGCAAACATGTTCACAAGTGAACTGAATAAACGCTCTCGGAGTTTCGGTTTTAAACTTCTGCTTTCGAACCTGATTTCAAGGCACTTAATTCAAGGAGCTGCATACGACAAGGAGTCACTCGCGCTCTCGTTCACCGCGATGCCACCTTGGTGCTTTGATGCATGGCAAAAGCTCCGAAAGGATCGGGCACTTTGCATCATTTGTGAGTAAACGTGGGAAGAGATACGGGTTCGAACCCGACCGCGGCGGCCGCATTTCGATGGAGGCGAAACGCATGAGGCGCCCGTGTTCTGTGCGATGTCAGTGCACGTTAAAGATCCCCAGGTGGTCGAAATTGTTCCGGAGACCTCCACTACGGCACCTCTTTCTCTCTTTATTTTTTCACTTCCACCTTCTTCCCTTCCCTTACGGCGCGGTTCAGGTGTCCGCCGAGATATGTGAGACAGTTACTGCGCCATTTCCTTTCCTCAAAAACCAATTTACATTTTACATAGATACATATGCACATTTCACGACAACTGTGTACTGTGTGAATGAAAATCTCCCGCTCTTTGAACTCTCTTTAAAGGCGGATGACACCAAGCGAATGAACCTTGCAGCGGTTTACGTTTTCGCGGCATTCGACTTTCTTAACGCCATTGCCTCAATCTGCTTGACAGAGAACACATTGGCGATACTTATAAAGGGACAGGTGTTCTTGCTTAAATGCGTTTGATTACGATTTTCATCATTAATGCACGCGGTAATTAAGGTAACACTGTTGAAATGAACGGCCGCGCAACGACAACGGCACAAGAAGGACATGCTCAGTCTACCAACTGTTTATTTTACGGAAAAGAGGCACACTTATGATCCTCAGCTCAAGCATCTGACAGCGCATTATTGCTCCGAACACAGCCAGTGGCAGGAAATCGGCATGTAAACAAGACAGCATGCATGTAATCGCAGGACCCTTCTTATACCGTGCGTATAAATCAGGACTTCCCTCCACTACAAAGTCAGCCGAAGCAGAAGACACGAGACAGCGAACATAAATCTAAACGGCAAGGCGCGCACAAGCTCTCCACACAATCTGAGAGCAATAGTGAAAGGAATGCCACCTCATCTCTAGCCGCAGTTTTTGAGCATACTGCGACGGCACCAAAGCAAGCGCGCATTCATCGGGTTTACGCTGAAACACTCCGTGATACGCAACGCGGCGCGCAAACGAATCTTGCAAAATATAGTTCGCGTGCGCTACACTTAGATGAAAACCAGCTCACGCGCATTATCGAACTGGTCACTGCCGAGGTGATCAAGCGTATGCTCCCACTCTTGGGAATGTCACAGGTTTCTCCGAATCAAGAGCCCGAAATTGGGCACACATCATCTTCACTCCCGCGTACCTTCCAGTTTAATAATGGCAGGAATTAGCGCGAAACCACATGACATTTTTGCTTCGGACTCTCCTATATGGTTCTTGCAATGGAACTGCCGGGGAATCCGTCGCAAACAAGCGGAACTTCAGAGGAGACTGTCCATCACGCCAACGCCTCCTCTAGCTATCCTGCTTCAGGAGACTGGCCTTAATAACCCCAATTTAATAGGGTACAAACCTTACTGCACCCCTTCCATAGAGCACCGGCGTCCCGGGCCAGGATCGCGATCTGCGCCTCCAATGGCCAATGGGCAGGCATGCGTTCTTGTTCTGTCGCGCACGGCCCACACTGAACTAGATACTTCCGCGTGGTGCACGCAGACGCAGGAGGTAGCGGGAGTACGCCTTAGCTTAGATGGCGACCAACAAGCCTTAGTTTTTTCAATTTATGCGCGATCATTCGGTACTACGACATATCGAGTGGATATGTCTTTTGTAGAACACTTCTTAAGGATATATCCCCAGGATCGCGTTGTAGTTGGGGGTGATTTTAACGCCATGCACAGCAGCTGGGGATATCATCACTCAGATGCTAGGGGAAGGCACCTTTGGCAGCAAATTGTCAGAGCGAAACTAACCATTGCCAACGACCTCACGCTACCTACTCGCCTTGGCCAGCACAAAGGTCAACAAGACACTTCCCCAGACTTGACACTAGTGTCTCATCCCAGTGAGATCCTATGGTCGAGGGCTGATGATGTCATGGGCAGTGATCATTATCCCGTGGTGGTCTCATGGGCTCCTCGAGGGCGAAAGTCATTACAGCGGCAACAACGCCGTCGAATAGAGGAGCATGTCTCGTGGGACGATTTTCGTAGAATGCTCGGTACGGTGAACGTTCCCACAGGGTTAGACGAGCTCATTACTCAGATCAGCGATGCCAAGAAGAAAGCTACAACGAAGCTTTCCGTCAAGTTTGATGCCCCAAAGCCGGACTCCCACCTTTTGAGTCTGTGGAATCGTAGGCTTCGTGCTCTCAAGGCGTATCGCCGATCAGGCCGGACACCCCATCGGAGGCGTGCTCTCACTCGCATCAGTCAAGAAGTTGAGAAGTATACTCTGCAGCTCGCTCTCCAAGACTGGCAGCTGCTGTGCCACTCACTCAATGGAGCAGCTAACTTATCGAAGGCCTGGCACATCTTTCGAGCCATCCTTGGACGCAAGAAGCCAATTTCCCCTGCCCAATGCATGGCCTTGAAGTTGAATGTCTCCCCGGCGAAGTTAGCTATACAAGCAGGGAAGGTATTTTTCCCCAACCTGAAAATGCAGATGCCTTGCCTGCGGATCCCGTATCAGGTACATCAAACGATTACGACGTTCCCTTCACATTAGACGAACTGGAGGCAGCCCTGTATGACTCCAATCATAATAGCGCCCCAGGGCCGGATGATATACGCTACTCAACATTCCTGAACCTTCCCAAGTCACACAAAGTTGCCCTCTTGAAAGAGATGAACAAGTACTGGGCCAACGGTGATCTTCCTCTTGCCTGGAAGAAGTCAGTGGTAATACCGATTCCAAAACCTGGCAAGCCAAGTCGAACATTACAAGACCTCAGGCCAATATCGCTGACGTCCAACCTTTGTAAGGTCATGGAACGTATGGCTCTAAGAAGACTTGAATGGTACTTAGACAAGTACAACGTCCTGTCTCCTATGCAAGTAGGTTTTCGTCGAGGGCTCTGTGCCCAAGACATTCTCAGAAGGCTTTATAACGACGTTCTCGCATACCCTAGCAGCGCACAGCTCCGAGTGGTTGTTGGGGTAGACGTCAAAAAGGCGTTCGATTCCGTGCCCCACTCGACCATACTTCGCCGGCTACAGGAAGTGGGGATAGGCGGCAACCTCTACCGCTTCGTGAAAGCCTTTCTTGCAGAAAGAACTTTCTCAGTAATGGTTGGAGATACTCAGGGTGAATGGCAACGTAACCAAACAGGTGTTCCACAAGGCGCTGTCATATCACCGGCTCTTTTTAACATTGCTATGTCAGGTCTGCCGCCAATGCTGTCGTCGATACCCGGTCTTAATTTTGCCGTGTATGCGGACGATATAACGTTGTGGACTAATTCAGGGTCCCCTGCAGAGCAAGAACTAGCCCTACAAACAGGCCTTAATGCCGTCCATGAATACATCAAGAAGTGTGGAATGGAAACCTCTCCCGAAAAAACCGAGTATGTGGTTGTCTTAAATGGTTCGCGAGTACGAGCCGAGGTCGAACGCAAACTTATCTCTCTTCATTTAGGGCACTCAGTTATCTGCCGGAAACCAACAATCCGTATACTCGGCATGCTTATTGACGAGGACGGAGGAGCCAAAAGCTGGCTTCGTAACACGATGCATAGCTGTCATCAGGCTTTACACCTTATGCGCCGCGTCTCTGCGCGTGGATGGGGAATCAAGGAGGTGGGGCTCCGTCAGATTACCCTGGCACTCATAACATCAAAAATCCTGTACGCATATTCGTACATGCGGCTTAACGCAACCCAACGCCTTCAGCTTGAGCGAATCAATCGCAAGGCGATGCGGCTGGTTACTGGTCTGCCGCAGTACTACCCAGAAGTGAACCTACACGCTTGCAGCAAAATCAATGCCCTGCAGGATCTGGCAGAGCAGCAATCGCTAGCCCAGCGAGTCCGTCTCTCCACAACGGCGGCTGGCCGACAGATCCTGCGGGCATTAGGCTACAACGTTGACAACTTAGAGCCACTTTCGTCCGCTGCGCCGCCATGGGAACTGATCGACTTAGTAGACGGTATGCCATTACCAAAGAATATGAGTTCGGCTAATCCTCAAAGGCGCAAAGCTGCCGCCAAACGACACGAGAAGACATCATACAAGCTAGCCCAGGAAGGAGCCATCCAACTATACACAGACGCCGCTCAGTTTCAACACTGCGCCGCTATAGCTTGTCACGATTCTGTGTCAGATACCTCTGTAGTTCAACGGCTTTCCGAGGAACACACCGTCACCAATCTCGAACTCATTGCCATACGACTTGCCATTACTCGAATAGTAGAAAGGCAAGATCCGGCTCCTTGCACCTACCATGTCTACACTGATTCACAAGCAGCGTACACCGCCTGCCGCGCAGGGGGAGCTGACTATGCCGTTCTCAACACTATTCGAACAGAAGCCCGTGGCCTGCGAGAGGAGGGCTACACTGTCATTATCAAATGGATTCCTGCACACGAAGGAATCACTGGAAACGAAAAGGCACACCAGGCAGCGCGCGCAGCAGCTCTTTCCGCACCTTTGCCTGGATCCACATTCGTTTCCGCTTCATGGCCCCCTAATGACGTTGCGCACCCGTCGTCGCCCCATATGGATAGGGCGGAGACATGGCATCGCGCACAACGCTATCGTCGCAGCATACTACAGCACTTGGCCAACCCTGAGCAACTATATCGCCGTCCACATAGCGCATTCCGGAGAGTGGAGGCAGTGCTCCTTCGCCGAGCCCAGACCGGCCAGCTTCTATCACCAGCGAAGTTGCATCTCATAAACCCGCGCTCATACCCGACTCCTCAGTGCCCGACGTGCCCTGCCAGAGGCACGGCCGAACATCTCCTGTGGAGCTGCCCTACCTTTGACGCAGTACGGGAGAGAGCACTCAAGTCCCTCGGCGGGCTTCGACCTGGAACCATGCAGGAATGGGTCGATCCGCCATCGCACATCGGGCCATCAGACGCACTCCAGCTCTGGCGAACTTTTCTTTCCTACTTCAAAGAAGATGAAGGGCCAGGCCATCACTTCGCGGAGCCGACCTCGGGACGACACTACCTCGAGGAAGAAGCGGACACCGGTCCCCCACCCGCACTCCGACCTTCACCCCCACCCCCATCCTCACCCCCACCCTTAACCACTCCCCCACATCAACCTCCATGAAGCACCTTAGTTCTGCCGCAAGGTATCGGCCTACTAAATGCAGAAATAAAGACGTTAAAAAAAAAAGTACTTGCGGCACTAGCTTCTCATAAATAGGTTTTGAAACCAACAGAGGAATAAAAAATATCTCAGCAAAAAAGCAGTGTCACACATTAGAAGCAAAAGCAGTCATAAACAACAAAATAATAACAAAAACCCACCACAACAACCAACCAAGCACCCAAAATTTAATGCGCACAATACTGGACATGAAATGAAGGTTTCTCGAGCGGTAGATGGCGTTTCATGCATTTCTGCCTCCACCTTGTTTCACTCGTTCGCGATGAAGCTCTGAGCGTTGATGCGTACGAAAAATCGCATTATGAGCTCGTCTTGCGCCAGAAAAGACACGGCACCGTCTTCCTCGGCGAAGTAGAAAGATAAAAAAATAAACGCGAGAGCGCCCGCGGTACTCTAACAAACCTTCGACATTTAATATAACAAAACGCTGAACATTCAAAACAAACGAGGCAGAGCAGTTCCTCCATTTACCTTGGGCATTCGTTTCCTTTGCGAACTGTGTTCGCCCTTTTGGGGCCAAAGCAAATTTCCGACGTGCATTTGCACTCGACAACAGACGACGTGCAAAATTCCGTGCGCTCTACAGACGAAATACACTCCAAGCGCGCCACAATCGCGGTACTTGCCTTCAAATAACAATTCAGAAGTCACAAGCCACCTATATGAAATTACGGTCGGTATGCGACACTGCATACCATTGAAAACGATCCAAACGCGACGATTTTGGCGTTGTTTACAGCAGTTTAGAGTAGTAGAGAGCTACTCTGCATACCGCCATCTTCCCACAGACTACGTTGCCAGGTTCCAACTCCGTTCTTTGCCCAGATTTAGAAAGTGACAAAACAGCTGGCAACACACGCAAACCGTTGTGTGATGGCTGCGTTCATGCGTTGCCCACTGGAATGCATGGGCTCAATGGGCAGCTTTCCCTCTAGAGTTGGTTCTATTAACTCTATGTGCTCGTCGACGCGCAAACTGTGCAGCGAGCTCGAGACAGCCGCTCTCATCGACTGCTGGCTAGACCGCCTAGATAATTTGCGGCGCCAGAAGAGAAACGCCGCCGCAGTCTACGCAGAAATCGCGGAGGCGTTGCGGACCCTCGGGTTCCATCGCACAACAGCAGATACAGAGGTGCGTCGCACGTCTGGCTACGGATTTGGCTGCCGCTGCCCCCGACTGCACAGTGTTGCCGGACATTACCTTGTTATGGCTGTTGGAGGACATTTGGCGCCACCTACCACACATGAGGGAAACTTCTCAAGGAGCATTGTAAACGCCCGTGTAGCACCGGATGCTTCGAGCGTGCTCGAAAATCTCGATGCAGATCGAGTTCAATGAGCATCGAAAGTGCCCGTGTGACAGGGGTAGTACTCGACTAAGGCTTGTATTCACTGGTCTGCATCTGGAAAAATTATCACTATTACATTCCGAGTTAGTGCGCGGTCCGACTGTCACAAATTTCATGCATGCCTTGTCTTTATTCTCTTGTGACCGAGGTGGCCACGGCGTCGGTTGTTCGCAGGTATGTCCCGATGCGGCGGCGATAATTTTGCCTCCCTCGCGTGGACGGTTGACCCCTCGCGATGCTGGAGTGTCAAGGCTACTCCTTATTATCGCCGTCTAGCGATCGCTTGCACGTTGCATGTTGCAGGATCAGGAAGCGGTCGGTTGAATGCCCCGGCACTCTTCCCGACTTTCGGAAGTTAGCCTCGCTCCTCGTTAGGACCGTAGCTTTCCCCCGGTTTCCTTCTCAGTTTCATAATGTTTCATTTCTCCCCTTTTGAACATCTGTACATCGTTGGCGCGCTGTGCCTTGAGTTTTTGTTTGTTTGTTGGTTTGCCACGAGACCGTGGCGGCGGGAAACCGCGAGCCGGGCAGTTGGCTTGGAGATTTCGATGCGTGCGGACGTGTGTGAGGTCAGTCAGGGAAGTGGTCGGCAAGCGAGCCTAGGCGAGAGTCTGACGCGTAGAGCGCTGCGACAGCGGCCCCAAAGACGCGTGGAAGACGCGTGGCCCAAGTTCGCCCGTAGCCGCAACCCCCCATCAGCCCCGCGCGCCTCCGCAACCCGACGCTCCTTGCGACCGGACCTTGCCACCCCGCAGCTAAGCCACCGTTTCTCCCCACTCGCTTTACTCTTTTCTTGCCCTGTCGCTCTTTCTTGTCCTAACCTTTGTATAGTATTGCTTTGTTCTTGTAACGTTGTATAGTCTTGTGCCCTATGTTTTGATTTTCCTGTTAATAATTGTTTGTGTTCTGATTTTGTGCTTGTTGGCGTCGCGCCTGTGGGTTGACGCTTCTTTGTTGGGCTTTGTTTTGCACATTTTGTTGTTTTAGCCGCCGCGGTGGCTCAGCGGTTATGGTGCTCGGGTGCTGACCCGAAAGGCGTGGGTTCGATCCCGGCCGCGGCGGTTAAATTATTTGGAGGAGAAATTCTAGAGGCCCGTATACAGTGCGATGTCAGTTCACGCTAAGGAACCCCAGGTGCTCGAAATTTCCGGAGCCCTCCACTATGGCGTCTCTCATAGCCTTAGTCGCTTTGGGACGTTAAACCCCATAAACCAAACGAAACCAATTTTGGGGTTGTTCTTATCCTAAGTAAAGGGGTTTGTTAAGAAACTTACCTACGCCTCATGTCTCCGGTCGTCGGCTAATCAGGCGTGGCCCATATCGCCTGTCAGCAGTCGAACCTCATCTTTTGCACCCGGGGTGGAGACGTTTGTCGCTCCTCCCCCTCGAAATTTACGGAGAGTGCAGTGTTGGGAGGCTGGCCCGATTAATTATAACTTCAGCGCCAACCAAACATCAAGCCGACCACGATATCGTGACACCGGCCCTTTCACGCTACGCGACCGCAGAGGGAGATTCCCCAATAGCACAGAATGGGAGGAGCGAAATACCCACTTGCCGACCCCTCGCTGGGCAAAGGTCAGGAAGCAACATGGCGTAGCCTGCCAAAAAACTCATGTCCGAACAAGGTTGCTTGTAGCCGTTATTAACCGGGACTGTACACTGATGAGTGTAGGTCATGCAAGGACAGGGCTGGTCTCAACCATAGAGTATAGGGATGTCAATAGGCGCCACCAGAAGGTCGTAATACTTGGTGGTGGTTGTGAAAACATTTATGAGCAAGGAACAGAAGGTACGTTTGGATGAGTTCATAAGGGAACGATCCCACTAACCCACACTCTCTCCCACTAACTCCCACTATATCCCCACTAACCGCCTCCGCTTACGAAACAGAATACAAAAAAAATTGCCGATGATTACGTTACTTCTTATTGCTAAATTTGAGCGCAGCTCATCAGCTGTTGCAGCTGTTCGATAGATTGCGGCAAGGTATTTGAGCGACGTATATGTACAATTAGATAATTCTTTTTAACCCACATTATGGCGAAAGCCGTTAATGCCTCATCGTTGTCGTCAGAAGGTTGCCAGCAGAAGCTTGTCAACAGAGGTGTCACGCTTTTGACTGGTGTCCACCGTGATATGTGCGAGAGTTACTCTCTAATTTTCTTTCCTCAAATCCAATTTTCATTTTCTTCATTACGGCCCCTCTTTCTTTTTTCACTCCCACTTCCTCCCTGCCTGCACGGTGCGGTTCAGGTGTCCACCAAGATGACACAAAATTACTGCGCCATTTCCTTTCCTCAAAAAGCGTTGCGTTCAAAGGGCAAGGCATCGAGCCGAGCGGGTGGTAGCGTTCCGTGGACTCCCAGGCAGCGCTACAACACGCTGTCGCGTTCCACTCCAGAAGGCGAAGCTTAAGCGTGAAAAATTAGCAGTTAATTAGTATAGAGTCATTACCAGTAATTTACCATTAAATAGTAATTAGTAATTACTTACTAATTAGTCAACAATTATGTGTGTCGTCATTCAGTGGTGGCGTCACCAGTGCCACAGAGGTAGTCAAAGTGGTGCGGAAAACGCTTTCGCCTCTACGCACTTTCGACAGCCAAAGTGCCCCTGAATTTTCCTTCTTCAAGAAGCACTCCACTAACAGTTTAGATTGTCATGAAGGAAGCTTTGTGGTCGGAGAAATAGATATATGCTCGACTTCTTGCACCAATAGCGAGTTCTCAAAGACGAGGACTGCGCAAGTATTTCGTGAGGTTGTAACAGCTGTGGGAAGCGTTACGATCGAGAAGAACGCGATGTTCTCCGGCGTAAGTGGTAAGAAATTCTCGCTTTTCTTTATATCTACATTAAAGTCCCCGGCCACCCTGCCACCCAGACAGGTGGCAATTAATAGTTGATCGCGAGGGTTCGCTCAATCGTATCCCTCATGCATGCAGACCACTGGCCCATATCTCTCTCTGTCATTACCCCACGTACCTAGAAGCGCGATTCAAGCGTCCACTGACTCAGGTAGCCAGTTATGCGCACTTTGATTGAAATGATCGGAGAGAAAAGCGTTTTCAACGCCAACGCCAATGAACACAACGAACGCCGACGGCTTTTGGCTTCAGCGCCGCGTATCTGGCACAACGTTGTCAAGGGCAACGGATGCAGCGCTCATCTGTCACTACCACCACATACCTTAGGGCACGATTGAGGTGTCCACTCTTCCGAGACGGCAGTTATGTGTCTTTCCTCTAGTTCAGGTGTCCACCGAGATGTGTGAGACACATACTACGCATATGCTTTCATCAAAAACCAATTTTACCAATTTACCCTCTGCTTTCCAAGCTCCCGCTCCATTGGTTTCGCAGCCTAAGAGGGAGATTTCGCGCATTTCCTTTCCTCCAGAACCAATTTACCAATTTCACCCTCCGCTTTCAAAGCTCCCGCTCCGTAGGTTTTAAGGCGGAAGCCTTTGTCTCATCGATGTAAGCAGCAGTTGTCGACAGGAATGTCACGCTTTTCAATTGGTCGAAACGGTCGTGACGTCACAGTGCGCGAATTTCAAATGGGGTTAATGGTACTTTCGCTAGTAACCATGCAACCAATTGAAGGGATCGTATAGTGATGCTCCTAGTAAGTGGGACTGAGCTGAGTTAATTGCCTAATTGCGTGCGAGACGAGCCTGCTATCCATTCCGCCATACCAGCTCGATGGTTCGGAAGGAAGGAAGGAAGGAAGGAAAAACTTTATTTTACTCTAGTCCTTTTTCCTGCGGTTTGGGAGCATCTTCAGAGACGTTTTCTCCTTGATTTTACCCCCAGGAGTCTTCTCTGTCGAAGTCGTCCGCCTCTAATCAGTGGTCGGTTGCCCTCAGTCCAGGGCTCCGCTGGCCACTGCCGCCCGTTGAGCTCGCTGTACCAGACCTTCTTGGTCTTCACAGCGGTCGCTGGACAGCAGAGTCTCCCACTGCTCCGCACTCGGGTTTTGTATTTTGGGGACCACGTCTATCTTTTGGCAGGCCCATGTGATGTGATAGAGAGTAGGTTTTCCGTCGCACCAGGGACATTTGTCCGCGTATATGGTAGGGTGCATTTTGTTTAGTATATGTAGGTTTGGGAAAGAGCCTGTTTGTAATTGTCTCCAAGTGACAGCTTCCTCTCTGCTGAGAGATTTGTGCGGTGGGGGATACCGCAATCTTCTGCCTCTGTAGTTTTGTAGTATGGCCGAGTAATCCCTGGGTGCTGGCGCGAGTTCCGCGGGCTCATCGGATGCTCGGAAAGTAATGTATCCTCGAGCTATCCTGTCGGCCTCTTGGTTCCCTGCCACCCCCGTGTGCCCCGGTACCCACACAATTTTGTGTGGGATCTTGTCGTTTTGTTCTTCCTGGTTTTTAATTCTGTCGCTCGCTGCGAGGAGTATACGGAGCGCGTGACGACCTATCCTGCCATTCATGTAATTTCGGCAGGCTGTTTGAGAGTCGGTGAGTATTGTTAGCGACCGCCCGGTTCTATAGCCCTCCGCCACCGCTAGAGCAACGGCTACTTCCTCGGACTCTGCAGCTGTGCAGCCTCGGAGAGACGCGCTGGTCATTTCGCGTAAAGACGAATCGACCACCGCCGCCACAGCGATTTTGGTGTCTCCTCCTCTCCAAGACGCGTCTGCATACACGGTCGTGGCTTGAGGAGCGTATGTTCTTTCGATGAAGTCGGCCCTCGCTTCTCTTCTGCCTCGATGGAGATTGGGATCCATGTTTTTTGGTATTGGCGCTACCTTGAGGGTCTTGCGAAGCTCGTCGGGGATCGTTGCCGTCCTCGTCATTTCTCGCATCTGCTCGCGGTATCCGAGCCTCTGCAGGAGCGCTCTTCCAGTCGTTGTCTGCAACAGCCTGAGTTTTTGCGACTCAAGCTGCGCCTCTCGTAGCTCCTCAAAGGTGTTATGTAATCCCAGGGCCATGAGTTTTTCGGTTGACGTGTTGCGCGGAAGTCGGAGCGCTGTCTTATACGCTTTGCGTAGCAGGGCATCCGCTTGTTGTATTTCGTTTTTGTTGAGGCACTGGTAGGGTAGGCTGTACGTGATTCTACTAACTACAAGGCTTCTGACTAGTTTGAGTGTGTCCTCTTCACGCATGCCATGTCGCCTGTTGGTGATGCGGGTGATCATGCGTGAGACTTGTAGTGTTGTTGCTTTGAGCAGGGTAAAAGTGTGAGTACTGCGCTGGTTGGATTGAACCCACATGCCTAAAATTCTTATTGTTGTCTTTTCGGGGATAGGTGTCCCGTCAAGGTAGACGTTGAGTTTTAGGTCCTCGTTGGTTGGGACGGTCCGGTTTTGCTTGCCTCTCCAGACTCTCAGCAGTTCCGATTTCTCGGTCGAGCATGCGAGTCCTCTTTCTGCGAGGTATTGCTCTACACAAGAGGCCGCTTGCTGTAGCCTTTCTTCCTTCTCTCCGAGACAACCCGTGTTTGTCCAGACTGTTATATCGTCAGCATACATTGCATGCCTGATGCCTTCGATGTTCTCTAGTTTTCGAGCTAGGCCTATCATAGCTATGTTGAAAAGTAAGGGGGAGATAACTGACCCTTGGGGTGTTCCCTTATTTGGAGTGCGAATTTTGTCCGATCGAAGGTCTCCTATGCCGATGGTGGCAGTTCTGTCGGACAGGAAGGCTTTGACGAAGCCGTGGATTCTGCGCCCGCAATCCAGCTTGTCTAGGCCCGTAAGGATCGCTTCGTGGCTGACGTTATCGAATGCCCCTTTGATGTCCAGGGCCATTATGACATTTTCTCCCGTCCGAGGCACGTTTCGCAGGACATCTTCTTGTATTTGGAGGAGAACGTCCTGCGTCGAGAGCTTCGCTCTGAAGCCGAACATGGTATGTGGTACACAGTCGTTGTCTTCCATGTAATTTTGCAGTCTTAAAGTTACCACCCGTTCGTAAAGTTTGCCAAGGCACGACGTGAGTGATATGGGCCTGAGGTTTTCAATTTGTAGCTTTTTACCAGGTTTAGGTATCATTATTACTTCGGCGTGTTTCCAATCTTCGGGAACCGTCTCCGCCTCCCAATGTTTGTTAAGAAAGCTGACGAGCTCTTGTATGAGGTCGTCGCTCAGGTTGCGGATTAGGGCGTTGTCGATTCTGTCCGCTCCGGCTGCCGTGTTTCTGGTGGTGTTTCTTATGGCCGCGTAAACCTCTTCCACAGTTATGGGGCGGTCGAGTTTCTCGTTTTCGGCTCCTCGATACGTTCCTTGGTATCGCGGGGGGTTGTGATCGCCGAAACATTTTTCTCGTGCCTTCTCCAGTAGGGTGATGTCTGATCCCTCGAAGGAGTGGATGAACCTGTGGATGGCTTTATTGTTTTCTGATTTTATTTTGGTCGGATCGATTAGTGCTCTTAAGAGATTCCAGGTTCTGGCCGTGCCTAGAGTTCCCCTAAGCGAGTCGCTGAGTTGGTCCCAATTTTGTTTCGCGAGTTGCATCGCATATTCTTCCGCCTTTGCCGTAATTTCTGCTATCTTTAGTTTTAGTTTCCTGTTGTGTTTTTGCTTCCGCCATCTTTTGGTGAGACTGCGTCTCGCTTCCCATAGTCTGAGGAGGTGGGCGTCTACTTCAGGCGTTGCTGTCGTTCTCCTTAGGCTTTTTGTGCATCGTTGTCGCGTTTCTCTCAGCATGCCGCTCCATTCCTCCAGTGATTGGATACCGCCTTCAGATTTGTTGCAAGCCCCGCGAAACGCGTTCCAGTCAGTGATTTTCGCCTGTCCAATCTGGCGTCTTATGGTGTCGGATGCTATTCGTGTCCGGAGGATAAAGTGATCGCTGCCTAGATTTTCCATCATGTTTTCCCACTGTGACTCCCTGCTCTTCCTTACGAAGGTGAGGTCCGGGCATGTGTCCCTGCTCACGCTATTTCCGATTCTCGTGGGGGTCGCAGGATCTGTGATTAGACTGCAGCCAAAGTACTCCGCTACTTCCACTAATGTTCTTCCCTTGATGTCTTGTTTCTGGTATCCCCAACTCCTGTCCATGGCGTTGAAATCTCCTACGATGATGAGTGCATTTTTTTTGGCCAGCTTGTGCGCTCCATAGAACAGTTCGAAGAGTTTGGCTTTTCTTTGTCTCGGCGGGCTGTACACGTTAAGTAAGAACGTGCTGCTTCCCTGTCGCTTTTTCGGAATAATTTCAACAAGCGCGTGCTCGATGTCGGTGTCGGCGATGGTATCGTGCCTGATGGCGGTAATGGTTTTGCTGACCAGGACGGCCGCTTTACCTTCGTTTTGACTCTCGTAAACCTCGTACCCTTGTAAGGTCGGCTTGATTCCAGTCTCTTGGAGCGCAATTACATCAGGAGGTGTCAGTTGTGTGTTTATATATTGTTTTAAAAGGGCCTGCTTTTTGCGGTAGCCTCTGCAGTTCCATTGCCAAATATCTAAGTGTTCTTGTTCTTGCCGATACGTATTGATCATGTTTACGCGTCACTGCTGTTGCCTTGTTCGCTTGCGAAAGCTGTTAGCGCTGGACGGTTGTACGCTTTTTCCCTAATGTTTTCGGTATGTTTTTGTTTTCGAAAAGCGCTTCTGATCTCTGCGATCTGCCCTTGGAATTGTACTTGCATCTGTTGCATTTGCGATTGGATTTGCTGCATGATATCCTGCATCATCTGCTGCATCATCTGTTGCATTCGTGTTTCAAGGTCTCCTTCATTCGATGCCTGTGGTTGTTGTTTTGGAAGTGCTCTAGTCGTGTCGAGTTCCCGCTGTTGGTCCTTTAGTGTTTTTGTGAGTTCCTCAACTTTGCGTTCGAGCTCGTTTTGTTTGATTCGAGCGAGTTCTAGCTCGCGTCTGAGCGCATCGCTGTTCGCGTCCTTCGGTTCTGTGACGCGACTGTCTTTGTTGTTTGTGTTGTCTATGTTACTACCCTTTCCTACCGAGTGCGAAGCAGTGGTAGAAGCCCAGCTCACCTTGCTGCCGCTTGTCTGGGAAACCTTCTTCTTTTTCTTTTTCTCTTGCTTCTCCCCCTCCTGTGGGCCGGCTGGTGGTAGAGGCGGGAAGGAGTTGGACCTCGATCGGCTCCTCGATGTCTCTCCCTCTGAGCTGAGCCATCGCTTGGGTGGTCGCCCGCGTTGGTCGCTCCGTCCTCTTTCTCCTGTGGGTTTTGGCCTGGCTTTTTTCAATCTCTCTCGGCACTCCTTGGATCCGGTCCGGTGTGCCTCGCCACAGATTATGCACTTGGGCGTGCACTCGTGGTCGGCGGGCGGGTTTGAAACTCCACACAGTCCGCACACAATAATGTTCGGTGTGGGGCACACGTCGGAACGGTGTCCTTGCTGGAAGCAGACGTAACACACTTGCCTAGTGGGGCGGTACTGGTAGCATGGTACTTCACCTCCGTAATAAATGACGAATTTCGGCAAGACTGGGCCGTCGAACGTGAGCACTGCCGTCTTGGATTTTCCGAGCATCCTTGCCTGAAGTATGGTCACTCCTTGAGTTCTGACCCGTAGGTGTGCTTTAAGTTCTTCGGGAGGGGTACCTGGCTCTACACCGTGGATGACGCCGCGCAGGACGTCTTCCGGTGCTGCCACGTAAGCGTTTACATCATAAGGCTTTCCGTCGAATTTGAGACGGGTAATGTGCCGCACTAGCTGAGCCGTTTGCTCGTGCGGAGTGCTAACGATAATGATATTGGATCCGGTGCGAAGCCTTACAAGTAGGTCCTCGTCCTTACATTGCTGGCCGCACGCCATGACAATTGCGCGCGCTACTTGGTGGGTGGTGAGGGACTTCACCATGAGTCCTTTCTTGGGTCGAATAATGATCTTGTAGTCGCTTCTGGGGAGTGGCGGCATTCTTCGCCTAGGCCTGCTCTGCCCCCTTGATCCATACTTGTTGCAGCCGGTCGCATCACCCGGTAATTTTCCGTCTTGAGGATTGGCGTCCGGGCCGGTTCCCGTGCCTTTGCGTTCCTTTCGCCTTTGAAGTTTTCTCTGGCGCTTGGATTGTACAAGCTCCCAGCTGGCATCGTTGTTGTACCCGGCTGGCTTCGACGAGGAGTCGGACGGGATCTCGTCCTCACTTCCCAAGTCGGCGTCTCCGAAGTCGTCTTCATCCATCACTTGGAATTCGTTGAGAAGGACGTTTGACGATTGTGCTGGCACATCGTTGTCTTGGCTGGGCCCCGCCATATGGTCCGTCTTTGAAACGGCGTCGATGCTAGGCGTCGGCGTCGTCGACAAGGTTAGCGGCCCATGCTCTCACGATGTCGAGCTGGGTGGCCCGTTAGGGTTAGCGGGCCGGCGCCCGCTTTATAACTTTCAAGTCCGGTAGAAAGCCGAAAACTGGTCCTACCTCTTGAAATATCTATCCTGGGGATCCAGCACTTGATATCTTTCCGTTCCGAATAAAATCCGGTGGCGAGAATGATTTGGTCCGGTGGAATTTGCTCAAAATGTGCGGAACCGATGCGACGCGCGTCCGCTTGCTTGAACCGCCATGTAGCGTTCATGGTTCGGAATGAACAAAGGCGCATCTAGTGAATACGGTGTCTGCGCTCAATCTAATTCTCCTCCCTTCCCTTCCGGCGAGGTTTAGGTGTGCACCGAGATATGACACAGGTACATTTTCTTTCCTCAAAAACCAATTTACCGACGAGCGAAGTGTAGAACCGAATGGGCGATGGCGTTCTATGGACTCCCTGGCAGCGTTGCAAGACGCTGTCGCGTTCCACTCTTAGGGGCGAAGCTTAACATCTTAACCACACATCAGTGACCACACTTTAGGTCAAAAAAGTGCCCCCCTGAATTTTGACCGGTGTCCACCGAGATATGTGAGACAGTTGCTGCGTAATTTCCTTTCTTCAAATACAATTTTCATTTTCTTCATTTCGTACCCTCTTTGTCTTCTTTCACTCCCATTTCCTCCCTTCCTCTATGGTGTGGTTCAGGTGTCCACCGAGATGACACAGAATTACAGCGCCATTTCCTTTCCTCAAAAAGCGTTGCGTTCAAAGGGCAAGGCATCGCGCCGACTGTGGCGTTCCGTTCCGTGGACTCCCTGGCAGCGCTACAACACGCTGCCGCGTTCCACTCCTAAAGGCGAAGCTGAAGCGTCATTAATTAGCAGTCAATTAGTATTCAAGCATTAATCAGTAATTAACCATTAATTAGTGATTTAGCACTTAGTAATTCGTACTCAATTATATGTGACTCCACCAGTGCCACAGAAGCAGCGAAAGTGGTGGGGAAAACGCTATCGCCTCTACGCACTTTAGACAGTCAAAGTGTCCCCTGAATTTTTGCAGCTTAAATAGTGTCCACTGCTGGTTACTGCGGACAACGGCGACGGCGACGCCACGAAAAGCAGAAACGAAAAGCAGAAATAATAATGCGCGGGAAGAGAGAGAGAGAAAAAACTTTATTGTACAAGGAATTCGGGGCACGCCCCAGGGTCCCCGCACGACCCCACTGCACTCAAGTGTTTATGTTCCTAAGGTCCATAACAGTGGCAGCCCGGCCGGTGGCGATGGTCTGCACGGCCGGGTCCTCCGAGCGCAGCAGGGTCTCCCAGTCCTCCCAGTTCTTGAGGTTCTCTAGGTCCCGCGGGGGAGGGTCCGCCGGGCAGAGGGAAAGGATGTGGAGGGAAGAGGCGAAGGGTTCTGGGCATAGGGCGCATGCCGGAGTGGGGAAGGAGGGATGATAGTGGGCTAGGGTAAGGGGTGAGGGAAGAGAGTGTGTCTGTAGTCTGCGCCAGAGCGTCGCTTGTTTATTATCTAGGGAGGGGTGGGGCGGGGGGTAGAGCTGGCGTGAGGCTCTGTCGGCCTGCGTCAGCTCGCTGAATGAGTGCATGTGGTCCTTCGTAAATCCCCGATCCGAAGCCACCAGAGCCCGGTTTAAAGAACATCGGGCTAAAAGGTTGGCGGCCTCGTTTCCGGGATTCCTGGACTGCGGGGGCGCCCATATCAGCTCCACCTGGCGGGGCGGGGGTGAATCGGGCGAGTCCAGTATGCCAAAAGCAGGGACATGGACTCGGCCTCGAGCAAAATTTAGAATCGCAGTTTTAGAATCACTTAAAATGTACCGGGCTTCCGTGCGGGTTATACCAAGTGCAATAGCGGCTTCCTCTGCAGCTTCTGGGGAGGTGTCTGGAGGGAGAGGTAGTGTGAGGAGGGCGGATAAAGAGGAGTCCACCACAGCTGCTGTCGCTTCATCACCCGTGCATGCAGCGTCCACCCATACGGCGTCCGGCTCGGGGCCGTATGCTCGATGGAGTGCCTTCGCACGGGCTCTGCGGCGCTGCTCGTGGTGGGACGGGTGCATATTCCTCGGGAGCGGCCTGATGAAGAGCTCTTGGTGAAGGGGTCGTGGGATGGCGATGAGGGTTGGGTCGTTGGCCGGTATTCTGATTCCGAGGGAGTCCAGGATATACCGACCTGTGAAGGTCCGTGTGAGCCTGATGTATTGGGCCTGTCGGTGGGCCTCCGCCAGTTCCCCGATCGTGTTGTGGAGGCCCAGGCCTAGTAATCTGTCTGTGGGCGTGTCGAGGGGAAGATGAAGTGCTGCCTTGAATGGCTTGCGAATCAAAGCATCCACAGCGTTTATGTCATGTTTGGATAGTTGTAAGTATGGGGTAGTGTACAGCACACGGCTGAGGACAAAGGCATGAATGAGTGGACATAGGTCGCGCTCCTTCATGCCTCTGTGATGTCCCGAAACCCTTCAGATGAGGTGCGATATCGCGCCTACAACCTGCTTGAGTTTCTTGAGGGTGGTGAAGCATCGCAAATTTCGTGTGCAGTCTTTACGCTCCAAACATTGCAGGAGCATATAGTATGATGAAGGCGAAATTCTAGAGGCCCGTGTACTGTGCGGTGTCAGTGCACGTTAAAGAGCCCCAGGTGGTCGAAATTTCCAGAGCCCTTCACTGCGGCGTCTCTCATAGCCTGAGTTGCTTTGGAACGTGAAGCGCGAATAAATCAACCATAGAAGGATCAACTGTTTTGTTGTAGTCACCTAGACACCACTGCGAGTGACGCTGCCTCACCACTAGTACGCCACAGGAAGATTTCGTAGTTAATGCACTACGTATGGTTTGCTAAGGTGGTATATTTAATGCTTCTAAAAGCAAAGCACCCACTATGGCTGCGAAAACGCAGTGCTAAAAATGTCGCATAAAAGTGCTAACGAAGTTTAATAAAACCTCGGAGAGCCGCGAGTTCAGCAAACTTTGTAATATAGGCTTGTTTTGTTCTGGTGAAATGATACTATACCGCCAGTATTGCGCAAAAAGATTTTGAGGTAAGGATGGTTGCAGCGTTCGTTCCATCAGTGGACACATCAGCCGCGCCCAGAGAGCAGGGAGGAGGAAGCGAAAAATTTGGAGGACGCTTAAGCTTCGCTTTTGACAGTGGAATGTGACAGCCTGTTGCAGGGCGCCAGGGAGTCTCCCCACAAGCAGCACGCATTCTTCAAAATTATCAGGCCACGCGGCGCATTCGCCTAATCTGGACGCCTGCTCATGCTTCCCTTGCTGGTAATGAGGCAGCTCATAACCTAGCTCGAGAACAGTCCCGCCGAGCTGAGTCGTGCTGCCCACCCGCCTTATACTCCGGCAAGGACAGGTCGTTTTCTTACAGAGAAATCTTGCAGCACTACAGCCTTGCAAGACTCAGATTCGCCCCCGCATGTAAAACGCTTTCCAAACAAAGGTCAAAGCCTGGCTAAAACTTCAAACTAACACCTATCCAAATCCACAATTGTTTAGCTTCTATTTGGAAGGACTTTACTCAGACAAAGCAAAATTTTGATAACAAAGCCGACCTAAATCGCATGATCCGGACCTGCCCGCAGGTCCCTACCCGCTAGTCTATTCATTACCGACCCTGATCATTGGGAGGATCTATTGCTCAGCACTGACCCGGGGCTCCTCCAGCTCCTCGAGCTCCTCCAGATGGCTGAAGACGCCGCCGCTGCCCAAGGGATAGCGGCCGTCGTTTAAGCGGGGGGCGACTTCGGGTCGCTCCTCTATATCCGCTGGAAATAAAGTTTCACCACCACCACCACCACCACGGGGCTTTACACGAAACGCCACCAAATTGCAAACTGGTTTTTGACGAAAGGATGTGACGCAGTAAAAGTCTCACTTAGCTTGGCAGACACACGAACCGCGCATGATACGCAGCCCCCATTACAGGTCGCGAGTTCCCACGATTATAGGTAAGTTTATGCTGCACAAAAAAAAAAAAAGCTGAATCGGATGGCACCACCCGGAACAATCTGCGGCAAACGGTTGGTTACAAAGGCGTTACGGGTTACGGGTAGCTCCTGTAAGCCCTGCAGAAAGGTCTCTCAGGTCACTCCTGTAGCATATGTATTACGTTGTCTAGAACTTAAATAGCGCTCGAGTGGGCGGGCGTTGGAAGACGTCGTCTTTAACTGCTCGTGCAAGATGTACGCTGTGATTATTTGCTCTTACGCAGCGAACATTTATTGTTGTGTACGGAAAATCGTCGCCTGATCCCATTCTCTCGCCAGCGCCTGTTGAAAACTATTATGAGGAGATTTTGACAGTCGTCAAAAGAAGGTACCTTTCTAGCCATTACGTAAATAATGAAATTACTCTGTCACTGCCACTTTCCGGGCTATATGCGTACAGTCGGATAAAAAAAATGGCTTAGGTCAGTTATGCCTGGATGTCCGTAGCGAGAAGTATGATTAATCTTAATGTTTAGCTTCATTATCTCTATGATTACATCTTTATCGTTTAGCTTCAGTATTTATCAGTCTTTAGGTTTTGCTGTTACCTATCGTTAAGGCTTCGTTACATTAAATACTACTCATTTTTAGAGTGTAACGCGTTTATTTTGAAAGTCTTTATCTTGTTGTTTCTAAATTGCCACAAATACGGCCTGATGGTCGGTGAAGTAGCAAGCAGCCGTCTCAATGGCTCCGACACAGTATTGGCGTCGGCCTTGGCACGAGATGCCGAACTAGACGACGAACCATCGTCATCTGAATCCACTCGCCTGGCCGCTTCGTACTTACGACGCTCCTCGAGGCGTGCGGCTCGTTCTTCCTCCGTCTCCTCGGCTCGCTGCCTCCTCTTGGTTTCGTTCTGACGACGAAGCCTGGATCCTTTCAGTCTCTCCGACTTACTTTCCATATCTGCCGACGAATCCCACCAAGCCGCCCCTTCTGTATATGCGATGCAACGCCGGCTCCTCCTCTGTTGTTGCAAAGTGGTTTCACCGGCTCCTCCTCTGACGTCATTCCAAATGGCGCAGCGAGCGGCGCTGCCAGCTGCGGTGGTTGCTAGGCAACGGCTCCGCTCACGGTGTGGCCACCGTCCACAGCGAAACGGCGAGAATACGGCGAATGTAGCTCTTGCTACCAAAAAGATCACCACTATGACGTATAACCGGACCGGCATATAGCAACGCTCGGCGCTGTGGTTACAAACATGCTGATAACTAGGGCCCGGAAATTAAGGCACTAAAGAACCCCGAAATAGGCAGGAATCTAGGCTGCAAAAAATATTGAAATAGGCGCTACAAAGCAAAAATAGGCGCTTTGAATAATGCCCTTTATTCATATGTACAAGATTTGTAACTCAAGCACGGAGCGTAGACAGTCCTCAACTGAAGCAATAAAGCGCATTCTCATGTTTTCGAAATTGAAGCTCCTTCGGTTTTCGCTATGCATAGCTTTGTACTTTAAAAGGCTTCTTTTGACATCACATGAAGTTAATAGCACCCTTTCCTTCCAGTCCCCGAAGTGTTGCTAGTACTTCTGCCACTATCTTCAATGAATCATCTATTTAGTGTTCAGACTTTCCAACTTTGTCATCCTTTCGGCCAATTTTGAGAAGTTTGCACTAATGTATGTCAGGTCTCTTTCCAAACTCGTCTCTTGCTATACTTCGCGATTAACACTTCATTAGACTGCGTTGAAGTTACAATTCGAGAAAAACGCTCGGCGAGACCCGCTTTTTTGTGCATGCATCGGCGCGCGCCTTTCGCCATACATAGACAGATGTCTCAAAATTGAAAAACGGCACCGAGGACCAAAGTGCCAGATTTAGGCATTTATAGGAAAAAAATGCGGGGAAATAGGTAGTATTTCCTAAAAAATGACAAAAAAGCAGGAATGTGCAAAAATCCCCCGTTTAGGCATTTATAGGCATGTTTACGCAAATGCCTAAATTTCCGGGCCCTACTGATAACAAAATTGCCAGGCTTGTACGCGAAGCACGGCGCTGCGCCAGCCTCAGTGGCGCGATGTTCGTCGGTGCGGTAACGTCATTGTGGTAATCTTTTTTTTATGCGAAGCATATTAACGTAGGTTTCGGGCCTTCGCGCGACGCCCCGCGGTGGCCACCATTGACCTTGAAGTGAGATCACATGATGTGACGTCACGTGATGACGTCTCACCGGCTGCAGATGGGGCCCACGGTGTACACCGTGATGGGGCCTCATATCGCGCCGTCGGACGTCGCCCGGCTAGCCCGGCGGAGGCCTCCACGCTTCGGTTCGCGCCGTCGCGCGCGACGCGGCGGCGGCGCCACCATCGCTGCATCACGTGATATGTGACGTCACGCCAGGGATGAGGCGGCGCGCGCCCGCCGTCGCGTCAGTTTCTGTGCCCGCAACCGCGCCAGCGTCTTTGCGCCGGGCGTGTATGCGGTCAAGATGCCTCCAAACGCTAAGGACGTTAATAATAGGAATGCAAAACGAATCAGTGGGGAAACAGTTTAGACTTGGTGTTGTGTAGAAATGTTCAAAGACAATACAAAATAAGTGACGTGCAAACCAAGAGTCATGCATTTACGGACCATAAGAGTGTGTTTGTCGGGCTGCAAAGAATAAAGTACGACGATTAACCTAAAACCACGTCTGCGTTACTTAGCCCAATCCACACTGAGGCAGCTGCTTAACATGCTTCGCAAGTTTTTTTCGTCGCGACTGTACCTCACTAGAACATGTATTTATTCGAGAGCATTACATTCCAAGGACCCCATCCCGTAAACTTCCGTCGATTATACAGCAGCTTGTAAAGCGTGAGACAAACGCGTCTAAAAAGCGTTAAACTTTGCTGTTTCTGAATACTTTCCTTTTTACCACGCGCTTCGCCGCAATATAAAACATGTGTGAATCTTATTCGTTCTTATTTTTATCCCGCGCAGTCCAATATCTGGGTCAAAGTACTTGTAGTCGCAAGTGAGGGCATTAACAATTGGCCAGAAACGTCCGCAATAAACTTTCGCGCTTCTTTCTTATCGCTGGTTCATAGAGTAAGCACTGGGCAAGCAGCTAGTCACGTCGAAAACAAGCCACGCTTTTCCGCTTCAGCACTGAGCACGTCGGATGGTTCTTGTGTTGGAGGCCGTAGTTTATCATCTGCATATAATGCGCCGCAAACTACAAACAAGGATCTGCTGATTTTGTGTTCCTCGGTACGGCGAAGCACTAAACCGAGCGGCATTTTTTTGTTATTCTAGACGTGACTGCTGAAAAAAGCAGTGAGAAAGACTGGCGGTGGAAACGAGCTGCCTCGTCTCTACTGTGAGGAGTTCACAATGCGCGAAACGGGAAGTAGAGCGTGGTTAGATGTGGCTGCGATGCATTATGCATGCGGGCTTCTTCACGCAACAGAAGCAGTCGGGTCTCAACTGTGCCATCAAGTGCCCAGCTTTCCATATATTTCGTTTTTGTGTTCGTTCTGCTTGTGCACAGTTTCATTGCTAAGCGATCACTGAGCGCCGCATTTAAAGTCGTTCCTTAACATTTATGCTGCTGTATGGGAAGGTGCGTATTAGAACTGAAGAAGAAAGCTTACTCGCTGCATTTTTTCGTTTTAAAATCTGCATTGTGATTAGATAAAATCAAGTATCTGCGTTATGATGTGCTGCGTTTTGTATTGGTATTTGTTTTTTCAGTCCATTGCCGTGTGACACTGATGGACACATACGTGTAAGTGTAAAAGTGTAGAAGTGCTTCAGTGGACATAAATTTTCAATACTGAAGAAATGCAAGCTAGTGTTATTGAAGTACTTAAGATAACGGTCCATTCTCCAAATGCGTAGCAAAATCTTTTTAATTTCGTCAATCGCTCGTAATTAAGATTGCCACAGAACACCAAGGCGGAACCGTTAAGCGAGCAACTGCGCAGCACAAACATGTGCAAGAAGAACACAAGGACAGAGGAGGGGATGTTTTTCACATTAGCGAAATCATTAATACCAAAAGAAATGCGTCTGTCGAGGGAAGTTCTGCGGACATACTCATTGTTACAGTGAAGTCTTACCACGTATGAAATAATTGCTGTCATAAACTATTTCCCGTTTAAAAATGTGCTTGTCCGGAATTTCAGGATATGAGCCCGTCATTAACATAAAGAGAATGGGTGGGACGAAAAGCGTTTTTCTGCGGTTGAGCAATGTTAATGGGGAAAGTATATTAATGAGAAATAAACGTTTCATTTATTGGATATACCATTCAGATTTTGGAGGCTCTCTACGAACTAGGAAGAGCAACCGATTTTGTATTTAATATCCCGGTGCAGTTCGTTCATTTAGTTCACCTAAGTTGCCTTAAAATTTATGCTGCCTTAAGATTTAACCTGGAAACTCAAAGGCTGCTATTTTTCGAAGTATGAAAAAACATTGCTGGTTGCAGTTTTCATTGCAGCTTTTAGGACGTGCCGCGCAGTCGCCACATTCACATCTCATTGCACTGCACTGCGCCCCCGTTACGCTGCCAGTTACTCCGTACGTGATTTATGCTGCACAAACCATACTCACAAATTTTTGAAAACGTTTTTCACGTGATAGTTGTTTATTACGGATACATATCACAAATCGTAGCATTCCATCACTATACAATGAATATACCCGCTGACCTTCCTTCTACCGCGTTGTTTTCTGCGGTTAAGGTTTCTGCTATCGTCATGCCCGGTCTCTATTGGTTTTCTGTGGCAACCTGAAGAACTGGACGTGATTGAAGGACAAACATTAAGAAAAAAAAAACGTTTGCTATGCTTCGGAAGAATGTATCATTACCTTTACTATTTTGGCAGCAATATCTGAGAATATATCACAATTCTCTCACAATGAAAACGAATGCCCAGGATTCCTCGGCTTAATGAACTACATGGCCGTATCCATGGGCAGTGATGCAGATATCAGAATAATACTTTCGAAGGGGTATGACTAAAGTGCTTCCTGTGCTTTTTTGAAGAAGCTTACGCAGCCTCAGCAACGTGCGTTGCGTTCCCCAGAATAATGAGAGCCAATGAGAGTAAGATTAAGGCCACCCCATCGAGGTCATGATGAATAAAATTGGGCTAAGGTTGAAAGTGGCGGAACAAGTCGGGGATTATCATTCTGATATCACACGTTTAGCTCACATTGCCGGCAAAACATAAAGAAGCCAATCTTCTTCCTTTAGCAAGATCTTCAAATGACTCGGTATAATATTGCAGCGCATTAAAATGCTCTGCAAGCGGTGACTCAGTGGTTATGGCGCTCAGCTGCGTACCCGAAACACACGAGTTCAATCTCGGCCGCGGCGGTCAAATTTCGATGGAGGCTTGAATTTAGAGGCCCGCATACTGTGCGATGTAAGTCCACGTTTAAGAACCGCAGGTGGTAGAAATTTACGGAGCCCTTCACTAGGGCGTCCCTCATAGCCTGAGAAGCCTGGGGACGATAAACACTCATAAACAAGCAATCCCTGCATAAGTTCTGCAATTAAAGTCGATTAAAATGCACCCATTCGAAGTGGTCGATGAAGACGCGAACTGCGGCTGTAAAATTTCGGCACAGACTGTACCGCTGCCATAACAAGCCAGCAGCTTGATTGCATGCGCGTCCCAAAAGTGCGATCATTGTGTGGCGGCACTGCTGGAAGTAATTCTCACGCTTCGCTTCAATTCTCGCGGTGCAGTTTTTTTACTGCCGGCAATTACTTTGTGACAGAGAGACGCCGGTAGCGTGCATGTCAGCCCTTCGTCATTGGTTGTGCGAAGACTGGCGGAGTAGATGTTGGTGATCACTGTAGCATCGGAGTGACATAATGACAGGGACGGGAAGCAAGACAAAAATAGACACCGTTGGGGTACCCTGTTCTCTGTTACCGTTACCGGAGTACCGGGGGCCGCGTGCCGCCGGTGAGCACGCGCTGATTGGTCCCGATGCTCCAGGCGCGCGCGCACCGGCCGGGTACCTGGCGCCATCTGGCGACGTCAAGGAGATTTGCGTATGCGCACTCGCTGCGCGCTGGCTCGCGGTTTTCCGGTACCGGTAACGGTAACACTGTACACGGTATGCTAAAGGTGTCGAATAACGAGTGCATGCACGTTCTCCTGCGTACCGTCTAGCGTTTGAAGGTGCCAATAAGCTTCTTTCTGCTGCTTCTAATCTCTAAATTAAAAAAAAAATTGGAAGAGACACTTAAGCTCCACCTTAAAGGTATGACGCTATACCATAATGGATTAATCCCCATGTATAGAGAAGCTCATTCTCCACTTTACAATCACAGATCCCTTGGTGTCCTCATACCTTTCCTGGCGCAGTGGTGCAGCGGTTAAGCAATGCGCCATTGCCCTGGGCGCAGCAGGTGGTCCCACCGGTGGGCCCTGTGCTACCCAGCTTGCTCTTCCTGAGCGACCAATAATTAATTTAACCGCCACCTGCCACGGCAGGCAGCTTGCTTACTATCCGATGGTTAGGCTCTGATGACGCCGCAAGGTCGCCTGACCTAGGTGACCCACCTGCCTCCTATAGCAGATATCACCAACGAGCATGCGAAATCCGCATGCCTGACTTCCTCCCCGCAAAAATCGGAGTTCTTTGTAGCAACGAGCAAGCGCTGTCAAAGGATACCGGATACTTAAAAATAGATACGCTTATGAAAGGCTGCCAAGAGCTGACGCACGAGTTGATCCCTTTCCTTGAATAAAATTGTTTTTGTCGAAGAGTGGTTTGCATTAGGTCTTACCGTTCGTACCACACGCGCGTTAATGTTACTGCGCAAGCTTTTTCAGTTTCCACGTAATGAACCACGCCAAGAAATACAAAAGTTTACAGATTGCAAAACATCTTTTGTTTGATTCAAGAACAGGTTAACAACCGGGCGCACGAATATCTCCGGAAAGCATTCGGTTTGACGTCGCTATGATTATGCCTGCTGGGGCAGCGCCCTGGAAGATTGCGTGCGTAGCCCGTGGGCGTCAGGGGTTTTACAAATTTCTGGGCGAGGCAAAGTTCCTCCGCACAGAAACATGATAATACAATCCGCTTTTCGGTCTTCACGAAAAATCAAGCGCAAGAGCTACGGGAGGGAAGCTGATCGTGTTTGGGAGCATTGAGACTGCCCAGGCATTATTGCAGTGATGCAGCAGGCACCGAATTGAGAGAGAACGCTACAGCTCGGGAACGAAACCGCCTTCGCACGTGTAAAAAGAACACGAAGAAAGTGAGTGGGAGGGTAATCAGGCTGCGCAGGAGGGAAATGTGGCCAACCTTCCGGTTATATTTCAAAGGCCTTCAGGGGTAATAACACGGCCAGAGGCTTCATGCGCAAAGCTCGTACTCAGAGATGCGTCAGCAGAAAACGGGAAAAAATGCAGTAGAAAAGCTACTCAAACCAAGCGACACGTAAGATTAAAACCCTGAGGGCAGCCAAGCTCGCTTTGGCGAGATAGGTAATAAAAACACTCATATTTCCACATTTATTGATTTCTTTCGAAGGCCTATTTGCACAAAGTCCAGCTGGCTTCTTTTATGTGCAGCGACTGAAATAGAAGAACGTATATCGTCAGTCGTTTTCTTTGTGTGTAGCGCAGCTCGCAATTTACTTCCATGACAGTTTTTTTCGCCAGCAGCGAAGACAGGCCACTAAACTAAATTGTTATTTTAGACAGCTGGACTTGTTTTTAACCTGTAGGATATACATTTAAGTTATTGCGAAGGAAGCTACGGCTTACACATCAGCTTAAAAAAATTGTTTTGGGGCTGGTTCTAAACCATAGGCTGCCAATAAATCGGGCTGCTTTTTCCTTGTTTCATACTTTATCCGAAGGGATTCAGTGCATGTTCATGTTATTTTCTTTGTGTTCAAAATAGGCACGCTGACAGACTTAAGGATCTTCGCCGACGAAAAGCCGCTTAAGGGGAACCGAAGCGTTGCTCCAGAAAAATTCCTTAGCGCTGACAGCTTTGGCGCATATGGCAGGTATGCTCTTTTCTTGAAAAAACTTCTGACGGAAATAATAAGGATCCCCTGAATATAATTGAGATTCTGTAAGAGCCAAACATTGGGGAAGTCCGTTCCTCCTTTGTTGTCCGTTCTCAGAGCGCTGAATAACTGCCGAGAGAAATGCGTCTGCTCGTCTCACTACCACCGCTTGCGTGGAGTACGCTTCATAACTCCAAGTGCGGCCGTTTCTTCCTATCGATTCCTGTCGCTGTCGAGCTTCGTTCACTGTCCCGCTTCCTGTCATGGCGACTGCGGTGCAGGCAAGCCGAGCCCCCGGAGGGTACGAATACTATGGTCACGGCACCTAAACCATTGCTGGCCTGCACATAGAGGTTGAATCACCGAATTTTACCGTTTATTTCCACTACCAACTGCCACCACTTTCCTACACTGTTTATAGTTTTTTTACTAGAGCAGTTAGGGAGGGTGAGATTTTAGTGGCCTTCTGGCTTGCACTTGCAGCTATAAGTTTTGTGAACGAGCTATGAACGGGGGCGTTTCTACTTCGGTTTGTGCCTTGCGTCCGAAGATGAAGGCGGCATTGTCCACTCCATTCCTCCTTTCTGTGTGTTGGCTTCAGTTCTGAATGCGACTGTTGCCGCTGGCGGCCGTTCGTCTCCATGACTGAGATGTTTTATTAAACGCCGCGCTGACAGCCTACTACATTGGCACTGATATGTGTGTGGCGTCGATGGCGGCGCTGGAGTCAGTGGACTACAGGCGTAGATCTCGCCAACATTTCAAACATGTAGCCTCCGACACTTTTCCCTGGCAATGCTTTGGTACAGTGGAATGGCTGAGTTCAACCGCAGGTTCAGCCTATGGCAACTCAGCTAGTGAGAAGAGCATGTATGGCAGGCTTACTACATAACAGACGCTTCGAAGGAGCTTGGCCGCCTAATGACAATTGTGAAAAAAAAGTGTTCACGAACAACTTGGATTGAGAAAGGGCACGCAGTCCACTGAATTTCAAAGGACCCCTGTAGTACTGAAGACTCGGTTCACCCTACACTCTTCTGTAGTGTCTGAAGAGAATAAATATCCGGGCCAGTTGGTGTCTAGTCTAGTAACATTCAATCCAATTTTTTCCAGTCCAATTTAACTAGTTCAGTTAAACTAGTCCAGTCTAGTCCGGTCGTCGCTGTCTGCCTTCCTCTTACCGTCTTTATTCTTTTGGCTTGCTCTTCTCTCACATTCTGAAGTGTACTGCAGAACATGCCTCCAAGGGCTCCACCCTCTGAGCCATAATACGAGAGCAGTAAAAACTGACAGATAAACCTGGCTTGAGAACAAGCCAATGATGTCAGCAGCAAACGAAAGAGGGCTGCATCTGGGAGTGTTGTTCTATGAATGTTTCTCTTGCGGGGAACGGAATGTATAATTCAAAAGGAGCTCAACTAAAAGGAGTCCACTGGTATCGGCTTTGGAGCGGAGAATACTAACACCGAAAAAATAGACCCTGACTTCGAGTATGCCCTTAGGGCGAGCACATCTAGGAAACACACTGAGATACGAATGGCGGGAGGGGGGGGATGAAACCAACATAATACAGATTATTGGCGCACAGTAGTTAACGAATACAAAGAATAACTATATATACAAATTGCAAGTACATAGCACTGCAGTCGCTGAAGGATACATACGTTGAGCGTATAAGCCTTAATACTTCGGCGATACTGAAAATATCAAGGTGAGTTTTGTAGGCCAAGGTGCGCTGAAAGTTTTGTTTGGAAATGTGACAACTCAGTTTCAGCAACTATGTCAGCCGGTAACGAGTTCCACTCTGCCACAGATAATAGGAAGGGTGATGTTTGATACTTCAGTGTTCGTGCGAAGATGGGTTGCACTTTGTGGGAATGATCAAACCGGGATGAAACGTGACGGGCGGGGGTGATGCGATCAGCTGTGAGCGGGGAGTCATCGTAGTACAAAGAATGAAAGAACGATAAACCAAAGAACTAGCCGGGATTGCTGAGATTTGCGACGCACCGAGTTAAAGGACTCTTTAAAAACATTTGTGCAAGTACAAGACCGTTTGCAATGCAGGCAACACTTGAGAAATTAGCCGTGACGTACAACTTTCCCCTCTCGATGGAAAGATGCTCGATTTAAACAAAAAAAATCTACAGAGAATGTTTACTACATTCGAATCGGAGCGAAAGCACGGATTTGTTCTGCGTAGAAGACGGTGAGCGAGAAGTGCCGCGGGACGGAGTGGATGGAAGTTTATGAAGACGTCGCTCTCCAATGCACAGCGCGAGGGTGTGGTGCAGTTTAACACGAGGCGTGTTGCCTGCGTCGATAGCCTAGTCATTCTGCTTCCGGCCACAGTCATGAAAGGACGCAGGGCGGCTGGCTCTTCGCGAGCTGTGATAACGGCCGACACTGGCCGTGGAACATCGTTTTTGAACGGTTTGAAAGATTACAAGATTGTACTGCCGCCTCTGCCACCTTAAGCCCCACTTCGTGCGGCAGAAGGTGCATTGGCGCGCCTTCAACGTGAGCAACGAAACTCTGAGGCGAGCGTTCGCTGAGTACGGTGAAGTGGAAGAAGTCTCGGGAGATAGATGGAAGACCGGTGGGTTTGAAATGGCTGACTCGACTGCTCGAGTGGTGCGGCTGGTTCTACGGGAAGGGGCGAGCCAACGAGCGCCTACCCCGTCAGAAGCGTATCAGGAACGGGACGGTGTTAGTCGTCGTGCCTGTGTGTGCGCCGATATATCTCCGCTGCCGCAACACAGGCCTCATTAGGCGTGACTGCAAGGTGCGCAAGTGTAGCCAGTGCCACGCATACGGCCACGAAGAGGCTGACTGCACGAAGTCGTAGGCCAGCATTGCCTGTGCGAAGAACACTCGGCGAAAACAGTGAGCTGCATATGGACGAGGATGAAGCTGCAGGCCGCCTCCAACCCAGTGGCCGAGTCCCTGGCTGATCCCCCGCCGTGGGTATGTGCCATTAATCCTGAGGACATCATCATCGTCATCGAGACCCAAACCGCTGCATTCAAGCGCGACGACATGCCACGGACTGCAGAATCAACGCTTAGCCCACTGGATACTGCTCAGGTCGGACACGGTTACCGAGCCACTGCAGGATATCCCACGCCCCGGTGAAAAAGGAAAAGGGGAATCCATGGAGGTCAGCCCTGCTGAAGCTAAATGGCGCCATGAAGACGTCGCTTCAATGAGCCCGGTTCAAAGGAAACGTACGCTACAAAGCCAACTCGATGCCGGCGAGGTGAAAAAGCAGCGTGTCACCAGCGGGCAACGATCGTCGTTGCTTCCTCGCTGGAATAACTCCAAGTCGGGACGGCATTACACGGCGTGACGTTGTGCTACAACGGTAAGCGTCGTACTGGTGGCCTGGCCTTGTTAAGCGATGGCGGCTTTTGAAAGATACCTTGCCGTAGCCACGCCTAATGTCAGAGGTCGTTCATCCAGGAGGAGGCAAATTGAGCTATTACGACTCCTGACTGAGCAGGAATTGGGTATTGTAGCGGTACAAGAGACCGAAGTCGAGAGTCAAGGCCAGACCGACAGTATGGTGCGCCCGTTCAGCAGCAGATACTATGTTTGCGTGTCTCATGGGGTTGGTACGTCTGCAGGGTGGATACTTTTGGTCCGCCAGTCACTGAGAGTGATTGTGGAAAGGGTTCAGCCTTGCGTTGTCGGTTGTTGGATTCTCTGTGACGTCACATTTGCTGGGTTGGAGAGGCGTGTCATCTGTATTTACGCGCAGACTAACATGGAAAAGAGGCGAAAACTTTTTGAGGCCGTTGGAAACTGTTGTGATAAATCTGGTTGTCTTAGCATGGAACGCGACAAGAGCAGTTCGACTCCTTATAGAGGTGCGAGTACTGCCTGCTTGAGTGACGTAACTGATCGCGTTCATATCGATAATGTGGGCGATTGTCTCGGGTGCGGTTCTTGCATTTGTGTTACCCATTTTCAGGGAAATAGTCACGCGCGTTTGGCTGGCGCGTACGTATTTATCGAACTGACACCATTCTGTGGCGAATATCTCGTACAACCAGTGCTGTTTAATGACCATTGTCTTGTTCACTCCCATACAGGGAACAGAGAATTAACGACAAGAAAATTCGTGTGGGAAAACTTGAAGCTTAATGAAAAGCTCCTGATAGATATCTTTACGGAACGTGGAGCGTCAGCTATACGCGAACTGCATACAGAGGACATTGAATTTCTTGAAGTGGGAAAGCTTTAAGCAGGCAATGAAAATGACAGCCATTGAACGAACGTGCGACGTAAAGCAAAAACATAGTAAAAGAAAATATGCTCAGAGATGAGTTTTTTGATAGCGCAAGAGGGAAAGCAGTCAGGGGCATGCATCGCAGAATTTCGTTTCGTTAAGCGGAAACTAAAGGCAATAGATATGGAGCGGTATCAAGGAGCGATCGTGAGAGCGAGGGCACAGCTCCTGATAACGGGTGAAATCCAAAATGCCCACAAAATGTGCTCTCGGCTTGGAAAAGAGGCACGCCTACAAGAACTACTTACTGAAAATAGAGTGGTTTGGTTTGGTTTGGTTTATGGGGTTTAACGTCCCAAAGCGACTAAGGCTATGAGAGACGCCGTAGTGGAGGGCTCCGGAAATTTTGACCACCTGGGGTTCTTTAACGTGCACTGACATCGCACAGTACACGGGCCTCTAGAATTTCTCCTCCAAAGAAATGCGACCGCCGCGGCCGGAATCGAACCCGCGTCTTTCGGGTCAGCAGCCGATCGACATAACCACTGGGCCACCGCGGCGGCGAAAATAGAGTGGAACGGTGTAGTTTCCTCGGAAAAAGCAAATATAGATAGGGCCTTTTATGAAAGCTATAGCGGGCTTTTTGATTGTACCAAAGTAAGAACCGATGGCTTTAAAACCCATTTCCTTTCTTTCATGCCGAAGCTTAGTGACGAAACGAAACAACAGTTAGAACTGCCTATTTGAACCAAAGAAGTGCGGAAAGCCATAAAAGACCTCTACCCTGGAAAGTCTCCAGGAGCAGATGGGCTACTACCATCGCTCTATAATGCGTTCAAGAATGATTTTGCCCAAGTTTGGCTACGATGTTTAATGAGGCTGATGTAAAGGATATGCTTCTCCTGTCATTTCTAACGGCCCACATAATTTTAATACCATAAAGCGACGATGAAACTAGACTGCTAGCGGTTACCGCTTACCGAGAAATATCCCTCACGAATGTAGATTATGACTACAGATTGTGAGGCAGGAATTAATTGGGTCACATCAGACCTGTGGTATTAAAGGCAGCACTATATATACCAACTCCCCGCAGGGGGGCGTCTGCAGCATGCAGACGTTGGTGAGTGGCGACACCACGGGGTTAACCCGAGCATCCGCAGGGACATCCCCGCAGGGGGATGATGGTGAACAATGCGTCACCACGGACCCGAGCATCCGCGCTTAGCCGTGCGTGGCATCGCCGTGTCCGGGGAAAAGGGGATCCTGGTGGTTGAGCCGATGCCGAGTGTTTGGACCCTTAAGGCCCCTCGGCGGAGGCAACACACTACTTTGGCCCCAGCTTCCTGTAGACGGCACCTCCGGCCTGACCCGACCGGGGGAAATCGGCAGTCGCCTTTTCCTGTCCTCCCCTCTATCTTTCACTTTCCTATCTCTTTCTTACAACTCTCCTGTCTCCTCCTATTTTCTTTGTTTTTTCCTCTTTTTCCTGGCGGCGAGGGTTAACCGTGTGTGACCAACTATCCTGAGTTGAGTCATATTAGGTTATAGTTAAGGTGTACAGCTGGCGTGGGCAGGGCTTGCTTGCGAGTTCCTGTCGCGTCCCCTCGTTGGGCTCCATGGTGGGTGGCTGGCACCATGGCCGAACAACACATATTTTTCATGGCTCCCCCTTTTTCCAAACCAGATCACCCTCACAAAAGAGGGCGGAACGAAGCAACCGCAGAGTTTTCCCAAAACCAAAATCATTTCCAAAGTTCCACGTTCTTCATTGTGAAGAAACGGAAAAAACCGCAAGAACGATATCCCCTTTCTTAGTGTCAAAATGTCTAACTGATGCCTTGGGTCCCGGGTACAAACTCTCTAAAATGCCTAGTGGTGACCTGCTCCTTGAACTCAGAGACATTGCCCAATATACAAAAGTTTCCAACCTAGTATCCATCGGGGAAATCCCTGTATCAATCACAGCACACCGATCTCTCAACACCGTCCGTGGTGTGATATCTGAATCAGATTTCATTCACTTGACCGAGGAAGAAATGCTTGATGGCCTCAGAGAACAGAATGTTGTAAGTGTATATCGAATCAAAATAAGGAAAGACAACAAAGAGATACCTACAAAGCACTTAGTACTGACTTTCAACTCGAGCACACTCCCAGAATCCATAGAAGCAGGCTACCTCAAAATAAATGTCAGGCATTATATCCCAAATCCACGCCGGTGTTTCAAATGTCAGAAGTACGGTCATGAGTCTCAAAGCTGCCGTGGCGGCGAAACTTGCGCTAAATGTGCCTCAAAAGAACACGCTTCCGACAACTGTCAAGGAGCAGCCCTTCGCTGCGCAAACTGTGAAGGCGATCATGCCACCTATTCAAGGTCGTGTCCCTCGTGGAAAAATGAGAAAGAAATCGTTACAATGAAAACCAAACAGAACATCACATTTAAGGAAGCGCGAAGACTCTTTTACGCAAAGAACAGCTTCAACTTTTCCACAAAAACAAACTTTGCTGATGTGGTGCGCAGGGGCGGCACACCACACAGCACTCCGGCATATGCCCAGGCCACTTCCACCGAGGCTATGGCAGGGCCATCTGCGCCCCAGGCAGAGACAGCGAATGCTGCTCTGCCATCCCCAAAGCAGGGAGCGCCGGCTCACGGGTCGGCACCCCGCAGGACTTCCCCCCGTCGGGGGAGGCCTGACAACAACACATCCGCGGCTTCCCCGCGGTCCACCAGCAGCTCTAGTGAGGTGATGGAGGTAACTCCCGATCCGCCCGCTTTGCAGCGGCGGAACCGCTCTCTTGAGCGAAGAATAGACAGGACCCCAATAACGGGCCCAGAAAACAAGTAAATCCCTTCAATCCTCACTCAAAAATATAAACATGACTTTCCTACTTCAATGGAACTGTAGAGGATTGCTCAGGAATTACAATGATATCCCACATTTTCTTGGCTCAATGTTTCCTGTAGCTTTATGTCTTCAGGAAACCAACCTCGGTCCACAACATACGAATATCCTGAGACATTATCAAACATTCCGACGTGATCGCGAGCATGCAACAGACTCTCAGGAGGCGTCGCAATCGTAACTCAGAGCGGCGTCCCTGCTAAAAAAATCAATCTTAACACAAAACTGTAAGCGGTTGCGGTTAGCGTCGTGAGCTACAAAACCATAACTATATGTTGTCTATATCTTCCCCCGCACATAACATTAACAATACAAGATTTAGAAGGCTTGATAAATGAACTACCGGAGCCATTCCTAGTAGTTGGCGATTTTAATGCGCACCTACCGTTCTGGGGAAGCGAACGCTGTGACTCGAGGGGCCAAATAATCGAAGATTTTATCATCTCAAATAATATCTGTCTTTTAAATACAGGCAAAGCCACATATTGTTGCCCAAGCTCGGGAGCGATGAGCTCCCTGGATCTGGCTTTCTCATCGCCATCCATTTTTAACAATTTTAAATGGGATGTCATTGACAACCCATATGGCAGTGATCACCTTCCAGTACGAATTAGTTTAACATCTGCACCACAAATCATCCCAACAAAACCTCGACGTTGGAAGCTTCACCTCGCTGACTGGTCGCTTTTTAGAGCTAAAGCAATTTTAGAAGATATAGTTTTAGAACACCTCACCGTCGATGAGATAAATGAAAAGTTCACGAATTGTATAATAAGTGCCGCACACACAGCTATTCCTCAGTCGTCAGGAGTGGCGCGACAGAACCACAAAATGTGGTGGACAAAAGACTGCAGAGAAGCAAAAAAACTAGAAAATAGAGCTTGGGGTAAATTTCGCCGCTACCCAACACAGGAGAACTTCGTGAATTTTAAAAAGGCAAGAGCCAAAGCCCGGTACGTCCGTCGCAGTGCCGAGAAAGCATCATGGCAGCGTTAGATCTCTTCTATAAACAGCCAAATTACGTCTAAAAAAAAAATGTGGGAGCAGCTTCGGAAATTAAATGGCAAATTCTCACCTTTCACAGTTCCTCTTTTGACAGCACCTGGCACACAAACAAGCATAAGAGAACAAGCAGATATTTTGAGGGAACACTTCGCTGCAGTTTCCAGTTCATCACACTATACACAGTCATTTCTCAAACACAAAAAATATAGCTGAAAAGCAAAGACTTCCGATAAGTGGAGGTGGAAACCAACAATACAACAATTTAATTACCCTCCAAGAAATCAATACAGTACTGTCTGCCGGAAAAAAAACTGCTCCAGGACATGACCAGATCCACTACGAAATGCTTGCACAACTTTCCAAACCTGCCATAGAAGCACTCTTGAACTTCTTTAACAAAATATTCATAGAAGGAAGAATACCTAAATAGTGGAAAAGAGCCATCATAGTGCCATTCCTGAAACCAGAAAAATCCCCAACATCCCCCAGTAGCTATAGGCCAATAGCCCTTACAAGCTGTCTCGCTAAATCTTTTGAAAGTGTCCTCAATATCAGACTAACTTTCGTCCTCGAATCCCGTGAACTTCTCGACATTCATCAATGCGGCTTTAAAAAGACATGCTCAACAACTGACCATCTAGTTCGTCTTGAAAACACAATCAGAGAAGCTTTTATACACAAACAGCACTGTCTAGCAGTCTTCTTCGATATGGAGGAAGCGTACGATACAACGTGGAGGTTCGGGATCCTCCGCGACCTAGGGGATCTAGGCATCCGCGGTAGGATGTTAAACTGCCTTAATGACTTCCTCTCTAACCGTTCTTTTCATGTACGACTAGGCTCCACCCTCTCAAGAAACTTCATTCAGGAGAATGGGGTACCTCAAGGTTGTATATTAAGCACGACCTTATTTATCATAAAAATGAATTCCATAACTAGAATAATCCCCAAGTCCATCATGTATTCTGTCTACGTTGACGATCTCCAAATAGCCTGCACATCCTCAAACATAGTAACATGCGAAAGAAAAATACAGTTGACAGTAAACAAACTAACAACATGGGCAGATAAAAATGTTTTCAAGTTTTCTACGCAAAAGTCAGTAGCTGTTCTCTTCTCGCTTAGAAGAGGACTATATATACCCCGTTTTACCAGTTCTGATTGAATAGTTTAAAAGCAGTCTGAGTCGAGCAAGATTCGCTGGATGTTCCAGAGTGAGAATGCTTGCTTCAGAGCGTAGTTCTGTGGATAAGTCTGTAGGCCTGTAATTGTGAAACCGCAGCTAAAATCATTGTTTAAGAATGCTTCTGCACCATTATCACTTCCGCTGTTAAGAGTATATATACGGATTGTACTTAACAATACTTCTATGGCATTAAATCTAGCTGTGCGTGGATTAAATGTATACAGAATGTTCGGTCTTAAGCGTCTTGCACAGGCCCTATATTTGCTTGTCCAAGTGATTAATGTGTTTTTAGATAACAACTTTATGTAGGCACTGATGTTAACGGTGCTTACAACACAGGAACTCCCTGGTATAGATGCCGTTTTGAAAGCAGCCGGAATAATTCCATCAAAAGTTGTGCAGTAGCCGGTGTAACATGGCTTCAGGCTCAAACAATGATAGCTGGTTGTACTAAATGTCCTGCCTGAAACATCCAATCCCATGCCTTCAACGATGCCGGCCATCGCTCTGCTCGGCACAAAGGTTAGCGGCGGTCGATGGGGCCCATTCAGAGCGCCGCTCGTCCATCGGCTAGCGGAAACTTCCTGATGGTGAAAGCATTAGCGAATTCCTTTGCTCCAAAGCGGTCACACATGGTGTGGCACGCCATTTGCAAAGAGCGTGCGGGTGGTCGGACGTGTGCCAGATGGTGCGCTTCGTTGTTGGAAACCGGACAATGCGTGGATGGGTTAGTTTCAGTCGTTTACTGCTTTCTTTTTAAGCTTTCATGTTTGAATTTTGAGGAAACAATATAAAGCGTCTGCTGCAGGGGCAGAGGGTAAATGCCATAGAGGACGACAAATGCCTGTGTTCCTCTGCATTTGAAGTAAGTGCAATTATATCTCCGCATAACGGAAAGCACTGCACGGGACAAAGATTTTTAGATTTCGTCTAGAAATTACAGCTTTTAAAATATAGGACATGTTGCAATGCTTACAACATGTGAAAAGGTATTATCCAGGGATTCTGTGCACCACAGGGATACAACACAGTGCAAGATATCTGCAACAGAATACAGATCAGCCGAAAGGTGCAATATAAATCCTGATACAAAATATCCAATGTGTTTCACGAATATGTGACCACAGCATATAAATTTCCGTACAAGATGCCTCTGAAAATTAAAACGCTTATAATCTTTTTGATTGTTCCTATATTGCTCGTGAAATATATCTCCTAGCTTTTTATACTAAAGCAACCTTATTTATGCAAATATTTCTTTTTCATAATTTGTTCTTAATATGGGTGCGCGTATTTCATTTTGCAATAGAGAAGCAGATTTTTCATGACTTTCATGGATGAAGGGTTTCTGGTGATTATTAATTGTAGAATTTTCTAGTAGTAAAGCTTATCGAACATCGAGAATTTATTACTTGAAAGGATAAGTTCGTCCCATCCCAGTCCAGCCGTACGGCTACATACGGTTCCTCACGCCTATAATAACTTTCAAATAACTGCAATATTTTTTCTGCACTATTAGCAACTTTTTATACTTCTCACCTGTCGTAGTTCCCCACACCATCACTCCATAGCAAAGCTTTGAATAGACTAGTCGGTGGAGCAAAAGCTGCTTTAGCCATAGTGAAATTATATGGGCTACTTTATATGAACAACATACGGTTTTTTGTTAGATGACTGGCATGTGGCGTCCATGATAATTCTTCCTGTAACCAACCAGCAAGAAACTCTTCTTCTTTAACCGATGGAAAGGACTGTTTATCAAACCCAACTCTTATATTATTGCGGACTGGTTTGTTTCGGTGGATAAGTACAATACAAGTTGTCGTCTTTGAATTTAGTGCCAGAATATTTTCTCTGCGCCATCTGGAGAGGTGTAAGAAATTTTTATTTGCTTTGGTTTCGACAGTTCTTAAGTAATGAGACCTGAAAAAAATATTTCTGTCATCTCTGTACATGATAATATCTTCAGGTTCATCTATTTTGACGATATCATTTATGAACATGAGGAAGACCATCCGACTCAACATTGAAGCTTGCGGGACAGCCTGAGTAAATTTTAACGGCAACGAAGTTGAGCCAATAATAATGCAGAGTATTTCACTTCCTCTTGTCGAAATGTTCAATGTTGAAACGGATGGTCTTCCCATGTTCATAAATGGTACGAAGAGGAAGAAATGGGCTTGGGCAGGGCATGTAATGCGGAGGCAAGATAACCGCTGGTCCTTAAGGGTAACGGAGTGGATTCTCCAAGAAAAAGCGAACGGAGAACGGGGAGAGGGGGTAGAAAGTTAGGTGGGTGGATGAGATTACGAAGTTTTGCGGGAATACGGAGGCCGCAACTGGCCAAGGACAAGGTTAATTGGAGAGACACGGGAGAGGCCTTTGCCCTGCAGTGGGTGTAGGCAGGCTGATGGTGATGATGGTGATGATCTCGCTTAAGCTTCATTTTGCGTAATTGTCTTTGTGACTTTGCTCTCTCCCTTGCAATTTGCACTTTTGTAACATGTACTTGTACAGAATGTTAGACAATTGAAAAATTTGAAAGTACTGTTATGGAAATATTCAAGGTTATGATGAATTCTGATATGCAGCAAAATCTCTTTTAAGTCTTTCCATCGATGGCACTTAAAACACAAGACTACCATAAAAAAACAACGGGGGCATGGTTTTGTCGAAGCAAAAACATTAATAGAAAAAAATCAAGACTTCAGTCGGGCAATCTGCGGATACATTGATTGTTCTAGTGAAATCTTTCAACACATGAAAAATTGCTTTCATCACACTTTCCCGCTCAAAAATCCCTTTGTCCAGAATTGTTGGATATGATTCTGTAAATGTACTTCTCCATCACCTGCATCACCGATTGTCCCGTCCTTCATGACCGCCGACTCAGCACGTTTCCAAGGGTACGAGCCCCTGCGAAGAACTCAAAGATCTATGAAAAAATTTGTAGGCATATTTGAAATTCACGCGAAAAAATCTTGACTGTTCCTGAAAGATACGGTGACAACCGGTAACAAAGCTTTGTTGGTAAAAGCTCGACGTCCCAGGAGGTTGCCACCACGCAACCTCGACCTTCTTCCTCTCTCTCTCTCGGTGTCTACTCACCTCTGTTTCTCTTCGTTACTGCGCTCGTTATCCTTGTCTGTTCAGAGCCTCCGCGCTTCAAACGCATGTTCCCCATACAAATCCACAAAATACATTATACCGCTGTATCATGATTCGTCAAGCAGCACGAAGCAAGGGAGTGCTCATGCGAGCGCTGAGTCTCGAGTATTATTTTTGATCAAGGAAAGCTAAAACACCAGGAGCATCACGTGACCTAACAAAAGCAGCATCCATTTTGTTTTGACTTTCTCTCCTTCCGTTTCCCAGTCTCCGGCGTCTCCTCCCGATTTCTCTGGAATCAGAGCTGGCCGCTAGCAACAAAGACAGCAAGAAATAAGAAACCGAAGCCAGATAAAGTAAATGACGAGTAAAATGCACCAGCGTCATTCTTTAGATCCTATATTCAAAAGATCACTTCTGCGCCTCAAATGTTCGCAATTACAAGGTTTTTATGTCAGAAACTGGTGTTCAAATTCAATGAAAGCCTAAATCGTAAGCGGCCCACGTCTGAGACAGTTTTTAACTTGGATACTGGACTAAACCAATATGTCCACTGAGCATACGTATGGCTCTTGGATGTCACCGCGTTGAAAGTTACTACCTTTTCCTACGTTTTGGAACTTGTGAATTCCCTAAATCTGCTTGCCTTGTTCGCTACGATAAAAAGGCTCAAGGTTCCGCAACGTATAAAGTTGTCTCTAGGCTAAAACAAACATTCATGACTGAGGGTCTTCGCTCTAAAAAGGTGGTGTTTTCCTTTGCTATGCGGCAAAACAACCTTTCGAATTTCTGACCTAGAATGACGAACATTTTTCGTTGCAAGCAGGTACGTGATCAGAATCCTGGCGAGAATCGATACGAGCGCCAAAAGTATGAAATGAAAAATAAATCACAAGTTGCTCGTTTTACTTCGCGAAACCAACTACCCTCAACTAGCGTGGGCAAGGCTTCTTTGTGTTGTATATCGAAAACGTTTCATGCTAGTGCTTTGTTTACTCACACTTCTCCAAACTTCTGCTCATTTCTGTATCTCAAAAGCGTCTCCCCTTCTTTCTGATGGAATGTTGGAACGCGTGCTCTTCCGCCGTAAGTAACCTGGTACACAGTTAAACTTTCTATCTTCCCAGTTTTTCTGAGAAAGTATTGTTGACGCCTGGTCGTAAGCTCATATTTCTCCTGAGTTACAGCTAGTGAAGAAACTGGTTTTTCAGGACAGCGAAATGCTTCAGAATTTTTGAGTAAAAAAGGTAAAAAAGAGAGCTACAGTTAGCTGAAAAGCGTTCCACGCCCTGTGGGCCGGTGCCGTTCAGGGAGATCGTCGCATCATGTTTCTCCTCTTCTGTATTTGTGAATTCTTTTGCAGGCATTTCTCTGTTTTGGTCGTGTTTAATCTCCGGTGTTTTGTTACATCAAACATATCAGTGTTGCTTAAAGAGAGTATTGTGTATCAAAAGCATTAAAGTAGTCTTTCTTCGCGAGAGTGTTTCTTCGACAGAATTCTTCCTTCACAGGCATTTCTCGCATTTTACGTGTGCCTAAATGCTGCCAGATGAGCTGTAAGTTCACACAAAAGTATAGTGCACATTAAGTGTACGGTTCTTAGGTTTGCTAGAACGCCGCTTTAGCAGCTTGATTATTGTGTGTTCAGAAACATTGTTTTCAAGAAGCCTGTCAATAACTCAACTCGTGAAAAACCTATACACCAAATTGCTACATGTAGAAGGTATCCCGAGTGTACTCATGTTGCGGAAATCTTGTTCACATTTTCCGAGATACGATAAATCAAGCGGTAGTAGTGGTATCAAGTAACTTACGCCATCTCAAACGTGAATGCTGAAGGAATTGATTTTTGAAGGTGTGAATTCATTTATTTCCTTAAGCATTTGAATATAGGGCACACACCGATGATATACAGTCTTTGTTAAAAGTTTAGAGCGCAGGGGGTTCACTTCCAAGCTTTACATTGGGACTCCAGGAGCATTCGTGGAAGTCCTACCTATTGCAGGAGGCAGTACCAGAAATCTTCTCATGTCCCGGAAATTTGGAGCGCTAGAGATCCATTAAGAACGATACAGTGTGGCTCAAAAGAAAACCCCCTGGGCTCCAAATTTTTGACAAAGGCTGTGCAATGTCTTATAATCGCAACTACTAACTGACGAAGGTTTCGAAGCACCTTGCAGTGATTGTCAATCAAGCCTCAGCGTTTCGCATTCTTGCGTGTGAGTGTTTGCAGCGGTTTTGTTTACGCGCGAAAAAAAATTATGTTGAAATACCAGCTCTTAACGATTAGCCAAAGGTGATGAAATATTATGCTACCAAAAACTGCCTACGGTGAAGTTAGTGGCTTGACCTGGACAATTGTGTTATAGTCTTTAGACACGCTGTCAAAAGAATGCTCTACCAACTCGCCCAGCGTCATACCTTGCTTGTGTTACAAGCTTACAGTGGTTTTCGGTTTGGCACTGAAGCCTCCCCCGTTAGTGCTCCGTTTCATTCCCATCGCTTGCTTTCTTATCCCGCTCTTGCTGGACGGACGCTCTGTTCGCTTCTAACCCAAGCGACCTGCTTAGGCTGACTGGGCCAAGCAGGAAGCGGACGGCAGAGGGCGCCGGTGCTACAAGGGCTCTCCCGAAGTACCAAAAGAGTTCTTTACTAAAAGTTCCCTTCTGCTCCTTCTCCTCCTCCTAACGCAGGACTTAGAATTGTCTTCACTCACCCTTTTTGTCCCAGTCAAGGGTAGGATACTGCAATCAAAATGAACTTCGGCTACTTCAGTCTGCCTGGGGACTATTAGTAATGTTTAAAAACGAATAATTCTTGCGCATTCAGCATTCCTGCTTTGTTTTTACTGCGCTCACTTTTTTATGCAAAAAGGAGCTTGTATTCACAAATAATATGTATTTAATAAAGCTTCTTTTTGGGCTGGTAGATGGATTTTAAATAGAAGAAAAGGAGCAGCGCCGAAGCACGCAAACACTTCTGTCTTCTCCTTTCTTTGTCTGTGTTTGCATGCTTTGGCGCTGCTCCTTTTCTTCGATTTGATATGTCTTTACACTTTCAATTTAGTTTTCGCTTCTAACGGCGTTGGCCGAGTAGTCTAATGCATCGGGAAACAAAGATTTTTTGCTCCAGCGGTGGTTAGAATCTCTCTCGGGGTTCAAGCCTTCATCTGCATCGCTCTGAGGTGCGACCGGTTAATATTGTCCATACAGTGTGTCGCCTTCCTGGGTCATTTTCACGAGCAACGAGAGAAGTGCAGCGAATCTTCGGCTCCAGCGATGTCGAGAGGGGTGCGTGGGGATCTAGCAAGCACCCCCATAGATTAAAGGAAGCTCGACCAAAGCTTGGTGCTTCAGCGCAATATCCGAACTTCTTTTTGCGTCCGTAGGTAATGCGTATACACCGGCATATGCTTCTTCATTTCATTCCCTCGTCGTACTTTGAAATCCCGCTTTTTAATCTAAATACTGTATATAATCCTAGGCCCGCGCTTCCAGCATAAATCTTTAGCTTCTGCTGTTCAACACTATTTAAATACGCCCACCTCATTTCTGCAGCGCCTTAAAGTGCCCTTTCTTCCCAAACTGCCCATACTATGCTCACTGACAAATAGATTTCTTTGTCCCTGTTGGCTGAGTTCTCTTTTCAGCTCAATAAGAGTTCCCTGAATGAAAGTTAATGATCAACGATATTGATTCACCGTATGCAGCGAAAGGACTGTAAGCATTCAGCTTCGAGAAGCCAGCACAGCAAGCTGAAAGTGTCCTTTTACGTAAGTGCCTCAAAAATGAAGGCCTACTGCGAACTAAATCTAGCTAGCCAAAAACTATATCGCTTTCAATGCGAAAAAGTACAGCGGAGCTAAAGTTTGTGCGCACTGCTTCTGTGTGAGAAGGGTGTAATTATAGAATGAAGGAGCATTCATTTAACTGTACGCCTCCTAAAAGGCAGTACTTACGGTTCTGAAAGAATTTCTTACGGCTGCTGCTTTGAACGTGGCCGAAGCATTAATTTAAATTAACCGAAAATATCGGCGTACCTGAACATATAATCTAATTAGACGATGAATCAAAGACAGAGAAAACGAGAATGATGCACCGGGCGTTCGCTTTAATATGTTATGAGATATATATGGGTCGACTAAAATATAGCAACCTGAAAGCAATGGTAATTCGATCCCCTGCCCAAATTTTTTAAGAGAAGGCGGCCCGGGTTCTGAAATATAGAGAAGTTGATGATGGAATGGTGATTTAAGGCGCCTATAGCAACACACTGGCATTTATCTAATCTACTCTCATAAATGTTTCCTTTATTTTAGCGTCAATAAAAATGCGCACAAAATCTTTGTTACAGACTAAATCACAATGTGCTTAAGAGAGGAAAAACTGAAAGCGTCTAAAAAAACTCGAATATAATAGAACAAATTGCGCGGACCTAAATTACCAAGCAGTAATTAACGTGCGCCTCAGAACTAACTAGGGTTCCTCAGCGAGGAATTAAGCATGCCAACTTGGACTGGAAGTAAAACCTAGATAAGGAAGAAATAACACAACGATATTATTGCAAGCTATTTTATATATGGCCCATATATTCGCAGTTGTTGTTTTGCCTGTTGTTCTTTGGCTTCCCCCCTCGTATCGTTTGTGACTGAAACCCTTTGAGGCAGCTGGTGAAAGGGAAGTTGAGGTTCTTTTTTCCCATTTGCTCATCACACCGATTCATAACATAAAGGACCAGGAGACACTTTACGTGTGAAGATACTGCTGCATAATTTCAGCATAATAGCAGTGCTCAGAGGTGTATTGCACTAAGGTATTTGTTTGGGCTAGTTGGTACATTGTTAAAGCTGAAGGCACAGCGCACGAAAGACAGGACTAAGGTAGGGACAAACACAGCGCTGTGTTTGTCCCTACCTTAGTCCTGTCTTTCGTGCGCTGTGCCTTCAGTTTTAACAGTGCTCAGAGGTATTTGGAGCAATATCAAAGAGCCTGCTGATTAACTGCTCGTACACACTTCTCTCCCATGTCTGAATTGAACCTCAGCTCAGTGTAGCCGTTTGATCATGCGCATCGCCCTTCACGGGCAGACTTTGCCTTCTCAGAAGCTTAAAATCCGTGAAACGTTGTGAAGTAATGAAGAATGCCGCCCCACAATTATACCATTTTTTTTTCTTCTTAAAGCCGGCGCGGCCGTCCTGACCCTCCTCAGGCATGCTTCGGGGCGCATGAATAGACGTTTCTGCATCAAGACAACAGCAGGAAGCTAAGGAGAGAAGTCTGTACATTACAAAGTTTAAGAGCCCCTTGAGGGATACCACTGCCGAGCCCGCACCTGGTCAGTGGACACGGCGGCACTGCCGTGACAATGTCGCCAAACGTACCTCTACCTGTGCAGGTTTTCGCTGGCTGCTTGCTCTTCGTTTCTGGCGGATCGGCATCGTTCCCTGCTGAAGGATGCTGCCTGCACCTTGACGGAATCAACGCTGCGCAATGCCCCATGGATACAGCTCGTTCTGCGCATCTTCATCCTGCTCCGACATTTTCCGCCTCCCACACGTGGATAAGGACTACGGCGCACTGTCTTCGGGCACGATTACGTCACCATACCATCACGGGACAGCAAGGCCAGTGCATATAAAAGGCGCTCCTGCAAGCTCCTGCTTCAGTGGACACGGCGGCACTGCCGTGACAATGTCGCCAAACGTACCTCTACCTGTGCAGGTTGGTGATGAAAAGTATGGCTTTCGTAGTGATAACCCTTGTATACTAGTGCTGCCGTGTCCACACGGGTTTATCAATTATGTGTGTGACTGTTTTTCGATTTCATTTCTTTTACTCAAGCTAGCTGGAGACATTGAATCCAATCCCGGCCCTGTTACTGAAAAAATGTTTACTGAACTAACCAGCACTCAGAAAGAAATATTGTCCAAAATGTCAGCAATTCAGCAAAAGCAAACATCGTCTGAGTCACGCATTCTTGAAATACATACGAGGCTTCAGGCTACTGAAAACAAACTGCAGAGCCTTGACGGAACACACAAAAGGCTTGAAGACTTAGACACTGCTATGGAAGGTCACGGCTCGACAATCAATAGTATCTCCAGGCAGCTTGACGATTTAGAAAACCGATCTCGTCGCAACAACCTCATAATTCGAGGTGTAAAAGAGGAAGGGCACGAATCTGAAGAGATATTGCTGAAGAAGGTAAATGACAATATATTCGGAAAAAAGCTTGGTCACAAACTTAACTTCATCGAAAGAATTCATAGACTAGGAAAGAAAACGCTGGGCAAGGACCGTCCTGTTATTTTGAAGCTAAATGATTCTAGAGATAAGTTGAAAATTCTGCAGAACTGCCACAAGCTCAAAGGTAGCCAAACAAGCATATCAGAGGACTATTCTAAAAGAGTTGTTGATATCCGCAGAAAGCTGTGGAATTCGTCAGATGTGGAAAAAAGCAACGGCCTGAAAGTTAAGCTACTTTTCGATAAGATTAAAATTGGCGACGACCTTTACATCTGGGATGAAGTAACCGGTCAGAGAGTGAAGTGTCATACCCCTGCAGAAAACGGTCAAGTATGACTCAATAACTCTCCCAACGCAGGCTTTAAGGCGATAAACATAAATGCCAGAAGCATTGTAAATAAAGCAACCGCCATTGAAAGCATTATCTTGGAACATGAACCGCATATACTAGTAATAACCGAAACTTGGCTTCATCAAGATGTATCGGACGAGGAAGTCACGCCGCCAAATTATTTAATAGTGAGAAGAGATCGGATAGAAAGAGGGGGCGGATGGCAATAGTGGTCAAAAGCGGTATAGTATTTTCTGTTAAAGAGGGTCCAAGTGACATTGAATCAGTATGGATAAAAGTTAGGTTAAATAACCGCTCGGTGACCGTAGGTGGTATGTACAGAGCCCCAAACTCCCCTGTAGACGTGCTTGTTAGCTTAAGAAATTTCATGGACAGGAATATAAAACAGGACGACTCAATCCTACTGTTAGGTGATTTTAACTTGTCCGGAATTGACTGGAATACTCTCTCCTTTAGTGCAACGGATATGCCTAGCTGTGAAGAACTAATTGAGCTTGCATTTTGTTATAACCTAACTCAAGTTGTAAAAAGTTACACCAGAGTATGCGAAACATCATCACTTCTAGACCTAATCTTTATATCCTCAGAACTGCTACCACATCTTCGTGATTGCGAACCCTGCGAAGGTATACCTGATCACAAAATTGTTACAATGGTTTTAGATATGGTGCCAGATCGTTCGCATAGCAAACGTAACACGTTTCTAAACTTTGCAGCCGCTGACGACGTTGGTGTGTTGGAATGCCTCGAGGGTTCATTTGATGATTTTATGCATCTTGCCGATAATGGTGCTACCGTCGACAAATTATGGGCCTATTTTTCAAACATGGTGGAACATTGTATTACGCACTTTATTCCAAAGCTTTCAAAATGTACAGGGAAGAAGAGTCCCTGGATCACAAGAGAAATCATGCACATGAAACGGAAATTAAAAAGAAAATGGAGGGCAAACAGGATTAAGTCTGTTCCTGGCGATAGCAGTGCAATTAGCCAAATGAGTAAGCAACTCAAGCATCTTGTCAAGGTGACTAAGGACAAGTTCTATAATGTAACACTAAAAAAATTTTTAATAGAGGCATCTACTAAGTTTTGGCGCTATGTTATTACTGCAAAGCCTAAAAAAATGGAGAAAAAATTAATGCAGAAGGAGCTGAAAACCTGAACTCGTTCTTTTCATCCGTCTTCACTTCTGACGACGGCTTGTCACCAGAAGTAGCCGACGCGCCTGGCTGCCCTCCAGTTCGACTTAGAAGTCACAGAGCAAGGAGTGCTTAACTTGCTGCTTAAATTGCCTGTAAAGAAAAGCCCTGGCCCTGATGGAATCCCCAATAAATTCCTGCTTAGATATGCAGAGTGGGTTGCCAAATACCTAACAAAAATTTTTCAAATATCCATTACCTCGTGTTCTTTCCCGTCCACTTGGAAATATGCCAAAGTTATTCCGGTCCATAAGAGTGGCTCTTCATCGGTTGTCAATAATTTCCGACCAATTTCTCTCCTTTGTACATGTTCTAAGTTGCTTGAGCATATTGTATTTAAAAACCTTATGGAATATCTTGAAAATAATAACATACTTCATCCTTCTCAACATGGGTTCCGAAAAGGCCTTTCTACAATTAGCCAGCTCATAGAAACCGTTCACGATCTTTCCGAGGGAATAAACAGCCGTGGTCAAACTGACATATTATTCTTGGACTTTTCAAAAGCATTCGATAAGGTATCCCATGCAAAGTTGCTGCTAAAGATTAATGCTATATTCAGGAACTCCAAAATAACACACTGGTTTTCTTCCTACCTCACCTCCCATGAACAGTTTGTATACCTCGAAGGCTTTCAATCGTCTTCTTCCCCTGTGGTTTCAGGTGTTCCACAGTGAAGTGTCTTGGGCCCCCTTTTATTTTTGGTTTTCATAAATGACCTCCCAAAAACTATAACAGTCCCAATCAGACTTTTCGCTGATGACTTTGTCGTATACAAAACAATTAGGACTCCAACTGATCAAGAAGAACTGAACGCTAATCTGCATGCAATAGAACATTGGTGCGCTAAGTGGCAGATGGTGCTGAACTCTGACAAATCCGTAATTATGTCTCTTACTAGAAAGGAAAATATAAAGATATACTCTTACTCCATTGCAGGTAAACCAGTTAATAGAGTACATCAGCATAAGTATCTCGGCTTAACCTTCACTTCTGACCTTCACTGGAATACTCACATAAATAATATATGCTCTAAGGCACGGAAAACAATTTGGGCACTAAGACGCAAAATCCGTAATGCAGCTCCCGATGTAAAAACACTCACTTATAACACCCTTGTAAAACCTCTAATTGAATATGGTAAAATTGTTTGGGATCCTTACACTGCGTCTAACAAATTAAAAATTGAGAAAGTTCAGAAACTTGCTTCCCGTTTTATTTTCAATAAATATCGCCGAATTGATTCACCGACCGAATTATGTAAATTAGCAAACCTTAAAAGTTTAGAATACCGCACTAAGGTATATAGGCTGAAGTTTCTTTACCTTTTAATTCATGGCCACTTGAATATCAACACATCACCATATTTTACAATACACCATAATGAAACATCAAGACATAGCCATTCCTTGTATATTCCTGTGCCGCGTTCTTATAGCGATTGTTTTAAGTACAGTTTTCTTCCTCGTGTTATTAAAGAATGGAACATGCTGCCAGAGTCAATTGTAAATATTAACTCCCTCGACGCCTTTCTAGAATGCCTGAAATCTTACCTGGACCGTAGTACACCAATGTAATAGTTTGGCCTCAGCACTTGCATGCGTTTTTATTATCTACTGTTTGATTTTTCCTTTGTTTTTTGTGTCGATATCGCAGTTGTGAAATGTACCTTGTTTTGAATGTGAATTTATTAGGTTTTCCACTCCTGTAATAGCCTGAGAAAGGCTGACAGTATCAATGAATGAATGAATGAATGAATGAATGAATGAATGAATGAATGAATGAATGAATGAATGAATGAATGAATGAATGAATGAATGAATGAGACCATGGCACCGTGGGCTTCCACGGTACTAGTCATCTTAATGGGCTGGTCCGTAATTAATGCTGGAAGAAACGCTCCTCAATTTAGCTATCACGCAGCACCTTTCCCAGCAGTACCCTCCGGTTACTTCCGTAATAACACGGTTGTCTTCGCGCCAGCAATAGCCGAAGTTCCTGTTCAGGAGTCCTAGCCTGTACCACAAGATTTGAGTGATCGCGAAGCGCCAACTCATGTCACCCTTGAGAGGAAGAAATGAAGAGCATTTAACAAAAAGGAGGTTCCGAAAGCGATATGAACATGCAGACGAAGTGTACTTCTAAGCTGGCAGATGAGTTTCACAAAGCTTTAAAAGTTTTAAAACAATTTATCGCACGCAGTTAAAAGGTCTGACCAGAACGGCGGAACAATACTTCACGCTTTCATGGAAGCGGACAAAGAGGAAGATGCAGTTATCAGTAGGCCTTCAGTCGCAATATCCAGCGCAATCGCGTTTACGAAAGAGGAAGTCAACCGCACACACGAGAACGGTTAACATTAAATCGCCACGTGTGACGCGAATTCAGATGAGTGGCACGATAGTGAAATGTCAGTGACAAATGATGGGGAATTCAGGCTTCGTCCTCGCCAGCCGCAGCCCTTCTCTCGTGTCCCTCGTATTCATTTCTGACATTACGGGTCCAATTTGTCATTTGATAACTACACAATGTTGTGTAGTTACCACGGCGCAATCGATGAATCGATTTCGCGAAGAGAGCGGCGCTCCTACTATCGACCACATTTCCGCTGCACACTTTCTTTTTTGATAGTTCAATGACATCTTGAAAAATCAATTAACAGTTTATTTTAGCGATTGCTGGTAATCGCGATCGGAAATCAATCGATTGTTCGACTGAATGGTTGTTACGCTGACCGTATTAATTTTCTTATTGGGCTCCTGTTTCATTTATTTATTTATTTGTGACGCTGAGTGTGCCGCGCAGCATAAAACGTGGTGCTAGTCACGAACGGTAGAATACGCTACAAAAACGCATGAAGCCCGGTTGCGTGTAAAAAGTCACACAAGCTTCGGGCGTAAATGTTTTTCGTTACCCACACGTGCAAACTAGAGTCATTGTTTGCAGACAGGTCTGCCTCTTGATGAACTCGAGCGCGCACTAGTGAAGTTCCTGGACGTGTCCACAGTAGGTGGTGGACATTGCTGTCGGAAGCCGGTGCTACGCAGTGAGGGAATTTCTGCGGCGCAGGAATCTTGTCACTTTGCCACTGGTTGCGAACTGCAGGCGTAAGAGCCACTCCGACACGCAGCCGCCTCAGACAGACCTCCTCCACCCGTGATAGGTTGGGGGGAAGGGGGTAGGTATACGGGGGAATAAGAGCACGTGTACGCTGCCTGAGGGAGGCTGAAGATGTTAGATGTGTCAGAAATGGGTCTAGTGGCAAAGACGCAGGTGGAGTTTGTGGAATGTTTCATTTCGTTCGTTTTCTTTATTCCTCCAAGTAGAAGAAAGCCGGGATATGTTTTGCCGCTAAGAGTAAATAATTGTAGTCTTTTCAGACGTAAGCCACCATTATTGTCTGTATTGCCAGGTATGTTCCATGATGCTCTTTTGTCAAAAATTTGCGAAGCAACTTTGTTGCGATGTCATTTTTGTAGCCACGACAAATCAACTTCTATGGTTATTGCTGCTTCCTTGCAACAATAAAGAAAATCCTATTTTTAACGGCGGCATCTTCTGGACGTCACACAGAAAATGTTGTTGCTGAATGAAGATGCTCTGACTCATGAATAAAAAGTTCTGAATTTCTTAACCGATACAGATATCAGAAAACATGTGTCAGTCATGAAATAATCCTAAAAACTTTCTTCATCATGTTGATGCTCTGAAATATTGGTTTATTAGGGATCAACGTCCCAAAGCGACTCAGGCTATGAGCGACGCCGTAGTGAAGGGCCCCAGCAATTTTGGCCACCTGGGCTTCTTTAAGTTGCCCTCACAACCCGCAGTACAATCGAATTTCGCCTCCATGAAAATTCGACCCCCGCGGCTTGGATCGAACCCGCGTTTTTTGGGTCAGCAGCCGAGTGCCAAACTACTGAGCCACCGCAGCGGCAATGCTGTGAAATAGAAGAATGAGAGAGGTCATATGCAACCATGTCATCTCCTGTCTAACAGCTCGGCACTTGAGTTTGTTTTCATTGATGAACTATGATAGCCCTCGGTGCCATAAGGAAGAACGAAATTATCAAAATCAAACGCCGAACACACTTCACGTGTAGGACATGTCGTAGTCGCTTACAGCGCTATCCACAGATAGTTGTCTGCAGGCGAAACCAATGCTATTCCAGCAATTTGAACGTCATCGACGCGGCGCCATTTGCAATCTCGCAACAATAACATTGATTGGTCACCGCCTGATGTATGGCTTTCGCGTTGCGCTCTTGGAGTAGCAGCTTACCACACGAAGTCCGTGGCCGGTCGAATCGGAAGCAAGGACAAAGAGGCACTTTGAATGGGTGCTGTAAACCGAGAGGGAGAAATGGTGCAGTGGGAATGGAAGATCCGGGAAATGGCACTGCAGCCTTATCACTGTAGAGAAGCGAATCGATATTAACGGCCGGCAGAGGGAGCCAGCGGTAGAAACAAAAGAGAATCAAGAGCCGCAGTCTCTATATAAGGAGCGGGCTAAAAGCTGCTCGTCGATGGGCCGACCAGGAAAGTGGTGGCGATTATTCCCATTTCCAACGCCTTCGGAGTGCGGGATGGAGGAATACTGCCTTTCTTCGAACCTACTTCAAAGCAGAACAGGGAACCTATGCTCGGAGGACATTACCGCTAGCATCGTTATTGTTCGAAATGGTCACCCAGTGCTGCTTTTTAGGGATATGTAGGCCTTTGCGTAATGAATACTTGAGGGTTAAGCCCAGCATCAGACGCCCTTGTGTCGGTGGCAGCTGCTGGTGAGCTGGTGTAGGCGGTGGAAATAGGCATCTCTGAAATATCTTGAACACTGCTAGTTTTGTTTGCCCCTTCGTATGCTTTAAAACGCGACGGGACTTTCGGTGGCTCTTTGAAGTATTGTACGTTCCTCTCATTACCTTCGTTTAGCTTCTTTACTTTCTAGCGCGTGCATTCGGTCCTGTACCGTTTTTTTTCTTCAACCTAACCAAATCTACGCCGTTTGGCTGTGAGCGAACAGCCACCGCCAGCCCAGTAACCCCGTCCTTCGTTTGTTCAAAACGACCGAACAGCGCGTCGGGTTATCACGTTTCACTGCTAAGCAAACCTCGCCTCAACCAGTCATTTTTCAGACGCCGCAGGATGTACCCTGACATTCGTGGCTCGCGCCCTATGTCATGTGGGGTATTCGTTGTAGCGCTAAGCCTAACGACGCCGAATCACACGCTTCGCGGACGAGTGCTCTGGTCTCTTGGGGTGTTGTCGAAGCGCAAGCGCTCTTCTTTTGCGATCAATAAAATACCTATATCTGTAGTCGTGTTCGATACAAGCGTCGATATGGGCCACTACGGAGCATAGAAGGACTTGGGAGAGTCCACCGTTCCCCCACCCCCCTCCCCGCATTTACCCGCTGCACATTAACCCTTTGTACCGTAGGACTCATGCTGTCCTACTTGTGCTGAGTTGTGACAAGCCGAACAGCGGTGCACCTGCGTATCATATATTTATGGACTCACTACTACCGAAGAATCAAACAATCCAATCAGTGTGTTTTTCTGTTCCGTTGACAGGCCTCCTGGGTGATCTCTACGTGCTTACAACCACGGGTGTACAATTTGACGCCACCCATATTGGCGGGAAACATAAAATCTCAATAATTATTTTCCTTTTGAGCATTTTCCTTGTGCCAACCGCCCCATATAACTTCTCGAAATAATGTTAATTATATTGCAAGCTTCATTATGTCTCGATGAGACTGATTTTGAGATACGTACCACATTTGAGGCGTTTTTACAAGCTCATTGGAACAAATGTGTACCTGCTTTTTTTTTTGCAGCACCTCTGATGGGAACCGAGTGAAAGTGATGTCATTTTTGTTCTAGAGTCGATTTCAGTGCAATTTCACGATTTGAATGCATGTGAGACAAGCATTCGCATGCGTGCGTGTTAAGCCGCTATGAAAACTCCTATAGCGGTTTCAAGTATTCGTATACTGGCCATAAAGAAAATCAGTGGGTATGCTCCAGATTAGGCTCGGTGCTGGATTTCTCGGCTGAAAAATATTTCCGCAACACCACACATTACACAGAACAAATCATATCAAACACAGGTTCGCAGTGGAGTAAAATTTTGGATTCTTGCCCCACCTCAGCTTGGGAAGCATGCTCGTTTTCTTTCGAGCTTTTTCGATTCCTCGAAAGTCGAGAGAAAAAGGATTTTCAGCCTGATCGCTTTTTGCGCCATTGGCACACTTTGCTTCCTTCTATGACACAAGTGCTGTCATCTCCCCAGGAGATGGACACGAGCCTCCCAGCCTTTTCATGTATCGGCCGCCGGTATATCCGAACAACGGTCAGGGGAAGCGACCATTACCCGAAGGCACTTCAATATAAAACGGTGGTCTCTCCTCTCCGATTCGGTTCGTTCCGGGCGCTTAGCACCAGACTTTTCTTAGAAGGCCGAGCTGAGCGCATCGCCTCATTCTCAGAAGGTGCTCTTCCCGCAAGGCGATTTCTGATACGTAGTTGGAGGTCGCTTGGACTGCTCATTTCATTTTTACTCTTGAGACCAGTGGAAACATAATATTGTAGCAGAGCATTGATTCTTCTCCGAGCAGACCATGGTCCGGCGAGAGGGTGTGCGGAAACTCCTGAAAACCTGAGGTCGATCTTCTCTTTTCTTGGTTATTACAGCTTGGGAAAGTTGGTGGTCTTCCGTGTTCCTTCAATAGCAAATATTAGGTAAGGAACTGCGTGATTTTTCCACCGCATTTCGGAAAAACACATTGCCCCATGGGAATTTTCTGCGCCATTGAGGACTCGCCCGTTTGCCTGAAAACCCAATAAAACCCGTATTGAAAATTTCCATCAGGAGAATCCAGTAATTTATATTTCTACAAGGATTATATGGTGTCAGTATGTAGTGTACCGAGTCGGTATGGTCTTGTATAAAGCGCGTTTGTAAACTTCCGGACTCCATACGACTTGATGAAAATTTTGTTATGAAAGTTATATATAAATTTTATAGAATGCTTATCGACACCATGCAAAACACGTATGAATGTCCGTATATGTCTCCACATCATGTGGACTCCACATTCCCATAATTCCATACGAGCGACACGTATGGAACGTTTCAGTACGCACGGCTAAAAGCCAGCCGTGTTTCATTCAGGACTAAACATGTTCGCTTACATGTGTTGCGACATCCTACACTGGCGTTATGTCATCTGAATTTCCTGCCATGCACGACTGCGGTATTATATTGTAGTTGGTATTATATCGTGTTCAAAGAAGAGTTACATGCTTGAGATCATTCATTCATTGCCGCGATTGATACGAATGGAAACACCTTCCGGCCCCTAACCCCAGTAATATCAGGCTGTACTAAATTTGAAGGAGCGGTTTATTTATTTGTTTTTCACTCCTGTGTAATGCCAATTGGGCGATGGGAGTATGAAAATACTAGCTACAACGTGCTTATCCAAGCCTGTTATTGTTGCTAACCTGCCGGCTAGCTGGACACTGAGAATTTAAATAACTAGAAGTGCTGCGCACTCGGACCACGTCGATCAGAGGTATTTGTCATCAGTTAATCCCACCCGCAGTGCTTGCTCAGTGGAAATGGCTCTCTGCTTATCCTTTGGTCGCAGGATGGAACCGGTCACGGCGGTCAAATTTTGATAGAAGTGAGATTCAAATATCCCCAAGTGTCGTGTGAAGTCAGCGCAAGTTAAAAAAAAACCGGATTCTTTAATTCCTCTGCTATCGAGCCCCCAAATATCACTTCGGAAACTTGAACCCCACTCGCACACAATCCAACCCGTTCATTCTACCTGATTAAGCGTCGAAAGAGAGGCGGGGATGCCAGCCTCATTCCAACTCGTTATGCGGTCATTTGTCGAACACTGGGCGGTCACGTGAGTCGAGGTTAAAACGATGACAGACTTACCCCAGCCTTGTAGAAATTGTATAGGTTGGCAGGCTTGCAGAGGCTGGTAAACACTCTATATCAGGAAGCGCGATTGTCATGGCTGCCTGTGGAGAAACATTGTCTCTATTTACTTTGTATAAAAGTCGCTGCTTTGGAAAAGAAACTGAAAAGTGCGACAAGCTGCACCTGTGCGGTCCTGATAGTTCCTTCGATATATTATACCGATAACAGTTTTTTGTACATGCAACGCCCATTTACTCCCTCCCCATCCATAGCCTTCCATGAGGTCAATCCTACGAAACAGACCCTCTCCAATTTATGAAGTGTCGTCCAGGGATGTGGTGGCCAACCCAAGCAGCACGGGTACCCGGCCCAATATTCCAAATTGATGGTTTCACTCTGATGCTTTATAGTACCGATCTTTGCCAATATATTGCCAACATTGGGCCAATTACGCCGCTGGGGAACGCAGACCGGTTAGCTTTTAGAGGGGCTACAACGGTGGTGGCGATATGAGCAGCCGTGTTTCTTCCTCTATTTCTCGAACAGCACGTGAGATGGAGCGAAAGGAGTGCCGGGACCCTTGGTTCTTATCACATGCTTTTTCTCTCCAGAGTCCGTCATCATCGCCTCGCCTTGAAATTTATTCATAGAAAAGGCAGATATTTACCATACGCCAAGCCATTGCGCGCTTGCAACTATCTCGAAGGCTACAATGAGCTTCACGCAGGTACGAGCATCGTCCATGGGGGAAGAATCTTAAGTATATTGCTCTGGTCGAGTGAAAAACGAAAGAAGACAATTGTGATAAGCGAAAACGAACAACTACTATAGTCGGAGAAACAATGAAAATTTGTTCCGATACGGATTGTTTATAGGGTTCTGAAAAACTGGCAGCGGTAAAAGAAGAAACCGGCACGAAACGCCCTAAATTACAACTTCAAATTGCAAGTCAAAGCGCACCGAATACTGAAACATACTATAATTTTTATGTCACCGTGGCACTCCAAGACAACCCTTCCGTGCAGGAAACAAAAAAAGAATTTTTAAAACAATATTAGCGAGTCATTGCACACACTCGACATTCCCCGCAAAATGTATACTACTCATTCATAAAGTAACCTTAACAGAAAGCCTGTTTTATCCATTATTGTTGATGCATTCAATATTAAGGTTAAACGAGACTGGAGCGGAAAAAGACGCCACGTGTGGAAGCCACCGGCTTCCGGTAAATTCTTATCACCAACACAATTTCTGCTATCCCCTCATCTTCTATTCCCCATATGTGTTTGCTTTCCGGCCACCGATTCCCTTCATTTCTTTTTTTTTTAGCTTTCTGGCTGTGCATCTTCGGTTACCGTGCGGAAAACGATGCATCGGCCATGTATTCGTTCCAGCGTACTTGTAAACATGGCCGCAGGGCTCACCACGCAGCTTTGCTGCGCAATCTAGCACGCCCCCCCCCCCCCCCCCCCCCCCCCTCTATGCACACTTTCCTATTGTTTATTCGACACCTCCTCATGCGTCTTCTTGGCTAACTTAGAACGCCCTCGCAATTTGTCCACGGGGCATCAAAGCGTCCCGATACACGCTGACTTCCCATTCTTTCTGTCCTCTCTTTTATTCGCGACGTGCGAACAGATGCCCGGGTTTCATGTTTCAGAGCACACTGAGCAAACCTCGCTTTCCCCGGCAATTTGTAAAGTGCCACAGTAAGGGCACTGGCGCAAGCCGCAGGCTTCTGTACCGCCAGGAATTCTGATAACGACATTTGATCCCACGCTTTGCGTATAGCGTGCTGCGCTCGATTCCTACGCTGTTGTACAACCGAACGAGTTTGTTTCGTAATCATTTAATTATCATATGTTTGAGCGTGGTTGATCAGGGAACACTATAGCACATTTTCAGGAGGACCGCGTTATACGTATTTAAAGCTACACGTGCTCATGCTTTGCCGCTTATAGTTCGTGATTCCTCACCCCTTATTACAGTTCTCTCTTCTGTGCTTACCGGTTAACCATTTGCGTAGGCTCTATTAAGAAAATTTTTCACCGAGATGAAACGTGGCATTACTGCACATAAGGAAGACGCCTGTAATTTGGTTTCCTGCTACTATTACTGCAGACCCTAAATTAGGCGTGGAATATCAATAATAAATAGTAGAGTTAACTCAATCCGTTAATATTCTGTCGGCGACCAAGAACAGAGAAAAAGAAAAACAAGCATTTTCGGCTCCAGTTCACAAGAACATTATAAAACAGCGACCGGTGTATATGTACATCTTAAAAGAGGGAAGGAAGCGTGCACGTACTATGTGTGGATTTCCATCTATGGCGCCCTACCTTGCTGCGATTGAAATTACGCATGCTTCCTGAGCCTCTATTACAACAATTTAAACGTTTTAAACGCTTTAAGCAATTTAAACGAGAGAAGCTGTTTTTATGCTTTTATAATATTGCTCTCAGTGTGCATATTTATGTCTCGATATGATTGTCCCCAGCCAGACGGTTTTTCCACGAACTCGAGATATAACGGTAGTTCAATATCTGCACTAGGCAGTGAAAACTAACCTAGCTGGTGTGTTTGTGGAGTCAGAGACGATGAAAGTCTTAAGTTGTTTATGGAAAGCTGTATTACCGAAACCATTGACTGATTTCCCGTTACGTTACGCAGACGGTGCATCTGACGAGTTGCATAGTGTCAACACAAGTCGATGGCAGTCAGCTCATGTAATTACTTAGTGCTTTTACTGCTTTTCCTTTACTCACTGGAGATGATTTTGGTTCATGACGTTTGACAGCATTACCTTACATCGGCGAATATACCGCCTTCCTTGTGCATTTATACACCACATCCTAAATGTCCTCCTGTCTAATCTCCTTCAAGTGGCACTGTTATTTCCCTTGGAAATATCATCGTGTGGATGTAGTTACAGGGACTGATTTCATCTCAAAGTACAGGGCAAAAATGATGCAAAGTATGCCATGCTATTAGGGCTAACGAACAGACCCTAGTAGTTTTATTACACACAGTACTATTTATCTTATGCTTTATGAGGTGTCTCGAAGTGCGTACCTGCAGTGAATCTGCTTTTCTGCGCACAGCTACATGACGTCATCATCGCCTCGTCTGACATCTCTGAGAGGAGGAAGAAGTGGGGCGCTCCAGTGCCATTTAGACAGAAAATGCCTCTGCAGTTCTACTGTGACGTAACGCACCTTGTTTGCTTGACCGTACCGGGGCAAGAATTTGCAACACAAAGTTGAAAAAGCGAGGGCCTCCAAGACCTTGGTTTGGTTTGGTTTATGGGGTTTAACGTCCCAAAGCGACTAAGGCTATGAGAGACGCCGTAGTGAAGGGCTCCGGAAATTTCGACCACCTGGGGTTCTTTAACGTGCACTGACATCGCACAGTACACGGGCCTATAGAATTTCTCCTCCAAAGAAATTCTAGCCGCCGCGGCCGGGATCGAACCCGCGTCTTTTGGGTCAGCAGCCGAGCACCATAGCCGCTGAGCCACCGCGGCGGCTCCAAGACCTTGGTGGCCGACGCTAAACTGGCATTGATTTTTTACTTCGGCTGCGCTTCTTCAATTCGGTCAGGATGGGAAGTTTGCTTGTGAATAGGGTGCCTCAGGTGTTCTGATAATGAAGAGCGAGTGAGGCACTCAGAGGTCTGGCCGCTACACCACGAGCGGCGTTAAGTTACTTCCAAGGAGGAAGTAACTTAACGATATTAATGCAAGTTATTTTATTTATGGTGCAATTATTCGATGCTCTTGTTTCTTCCGTTCTTCGGCTTCCCGTCTCGTATCATTTGCGATTGAAATTCTTTAATGCAACTGGTGAAAGTGAAGTTAAGGTTCCTTCTTCCCATTTGCTCATCCCGCAGATTCATAACATGGAGGACCATGAGAGACTTTATATTTAAAGATATTGCTGCGTAATTTCAATATAATAGCAGTACCAAGAGCTATGTTGGGCAAGAGCAAAGACCCTGCTCATTAACTGCTCGAACACATGTTTCCCACGTCTTAACTGAATCTCATCTCAGTGTAGAGCTTTGAGTACGCGCATCCCCCTGTTAGGACGCCTAAAGTCCACGAATCTTTACTGGTTTATTGGGGTTTAACGTCCCGAAGCAACTCAAGCTACGAGGGACGCCGTAGTGAAGGGCTTCGAAAATTTCGACCACCTGGGGTTCTTTAACGTGCAGTGACATCGCACAGCACACGGGCCTCTAGAATTTCGCCTTCATCGAAATTCAGCCGCCAAGGCCGGAATCGAACCCGCGTCTTTTGGGTCAGCAGCCGAGCGCCGTGACCACTGCGCCACCACGGCGGATACAAATCTTTGTAAAGTAATGATGATGATGATGTATTCAGGCTTAATGGCACATACCCAAAGCGGGGGATTGGCCAGAGTGCTGAAGAATGCCGCCCCGCCCTTGAACCTTGCTTTTTTTTCCTTCACGCCGGTGCTACTGTCTTGCGCTTTCTTCGGCATGCGTTGGACGCCATTTTTGGCGCACGAATAGACGTTTCTGCATTTAGACAATAGCAGGAAGCTATGGAAAGACGGAAGAAGTTGCTACTTTACAGAGTTTGAGGGGCGTTAACAATACCAGTGCCCAGCCCGTACCTGGGGATGAGACCGTAGCACCCTCGTCTTCCACAGTACTAGCCATCTTATTGGGTTCTTCGGCAATTACCACTGGTAGCAAAGCTCTTCGCTTTAGCTCTCACGTTGCACCTTTCCTAGCAGTAGCCTCAGGTTACTTCCGTAATAACGCGGCAGTCTTCGCGCCAGCAATAGTCGAAGTTCCTGTTCAGGAGTCCTAGCCTGTATCACAAGATGTGAGTGATCGCGAAGCGCCAACTCATGACGGCCTAGCACACAACACAAAGGAAGTTACAGAAGTGATATGAACAGGTCAATGAAGCATACTTCTCAGCTTTATTAGTTTATAAAGCCATGTTAAAAAATTCGGTCATAATGTCTGACCAGAACGGCGGGACAATACTTCACGCCTGTATGCAAGCGGACAAAGAGGCAGATTCCATTATCAGTTGGTCTTCAGTCGCTATATCTTGCGCAGTCGCATTTACAAAAGAGGAAGTCAACTGCACACACCAGAACGATTAAGATTCAATCGCCATGCTTGACGCGAATTCAGACGAGTGGCAAGGCGATAGTGAAATGTCAGTGACAAATAATGGGAATTCAGGCTTCGTCCTCGACAGCCGCAGCCTTTCTCACTCTCGTTTCCCTCGTATTCATTCCTGACATTACGGGTCCAATTTATTTCCGTTAAATAACTGCATAACCTTGTGCAATTACCACGGCGCAATGAATGAATCTATTCTTCGAAGAGAGTGGTGGTCCTACTATCGACCACACTTCCGCGGCACACTTTCTTTTTTGATACTTCATCGAGAGCTTGAAATATCAGTTAACAGTTCATTTTAGCTACTGCTGGCACCGCGATCGTAAATCATTCGATCGATCGACTTATTGATTGTTCCTCTGCCCTGTTTTGTTTTCTTATTGGACTACTGTGTCATTTCGTTCGTTTTCTTTATTCCTCTGAGTAGAAGAAAGCGGGGATGTATTTTACCGCTGGAAGTAACTAATCGTAGTCTTTCGAGAGCTAAGCCACCAGTAACATCTGCTGTCAAAAACTTGTGCAACAGCTATATTGCGATGCCATTTTAGTAGTCACAAGACATCAACTTGTCTCGGAATTGCAGCTTCCTTACAATAATAAACACAATCCTATTGTAACGGCAGGATTTTCTGGACGTCACAAAAAACCTTTTTGCTGAATGAAGAAGATCTGGCATTTGAATAGAAAATCATTAGGAAATTAGAAATCATTAGAAAATTAATAGGAAATTCCTTCAACTGATGTTGATATCACATAATATGTTTATACCATGAAATTATCCGAAAAGCTTTCTCCAGCCTGTTGATGCTATGAAATAGGCGAATGCGAGAGGCCATATATAACGATATCATCGCCAGGCAAACACTGCTACACTTGAGTTTGTTTTCGCTGATGAACTATGATAGCTCTCGGAGCCAGTTTCTCATGAGGAGGAACGAAATTACCAACGTCGCTATGCAGAATCAAACGCCAAACGCAGTTCACCTGTCGTATTCGCTTACAGTGTGATCTACTAATAGTTGTCCGTAGGCTTTTAAAACAACTGCTGTTCAAACAATGCGAACGGTGTCGTAGCGCCGCCATTTGTAATCTGGCAATAACGACATTGATTGGGCGCCTTCGTTATCGCACCGAGTAGCACGATATGTGCTGCATTCGCGCTGCGCTCTTTGAGTAGGAGCTTGCCGCACGAAGTCAATGGCCCGTCGAAACGGAAGCAAGAACAAAGGAACACATTGAGTGGCTGCTGTCTCTCGAGATGGAGGAAAGGTACTGTGGGAACGGAACACTCGAGTAATGGCCCTACACTCTTTCTGTGTTCGGAAGCGAATCGATATTGACGGCCAGCAGAGGGAGCCAGCGGCCGAAACAAAATAGAATCATGGGCCGCAGTCTGTATGTAAGGAGCGGACTAAAAGCTGCTCGTCGATGGCCCAAAAGGGAAAGCGGTGGCAATTATTCCCATTTCCGACGCCTGCGGAGTGGAGATGGAGGAATACTGCCTTTGTTTGAACCTATTCCTGGCAGCACACGAGGGGACCCATGCTCGCAGGGCACTACCGTTCGCGTTGTTATTGTTTGTAATCGTCACGCGGCGCTGCTATTTAGGGATTTTTAGGCCCTCGCCTGATGAATACTTAAGGGCTAAGCCTAGCTTCAGACACCCTTCTTCTCTCGGTGGCAGGTGCCTTAGGGCGCAGTGAGCGGGTGTAGACGGTGGTGGTGGTGGTGGTGGTAGTGGTTTATTTAAAAAAAAAAAAAGAAAAAAAAAGTGAAGCAAAAGAGTGTTGCCGGCCGCGGCAATTGCTATCTAATATCTTAAGCACCCGAGCTGAAATAAGCATCTTTGAAATATCTTGAATACTGCTAATTGTCTTTGCCCCTTCGTATGCTTTCAAACGCGACGGGACTGCCGGTGGCTCTTTGAAGTGCCGTACGTTCTTCTCGCCGCTTTCTTTTTAGCTTCTGACTTTCTAGCGCATGCTTTCGGTCCTGTTTTTTTTTTTTTTTTAGAGCGAAAGCTTTACTACTTGCACTTTCAGCCTTTGCCGTGGCGCGGCGGTGCCACCACCGGCGCCTAACGCCTGCGCTCTCCGCTAGGAGCGGAACAGGTGCTTTGTGACGTCACGCCGAAGAGAAGGGCGACCGACTCGCGCCGTCGCAAGCCGCGGCGGTGCCACCACGGCGTGGCCTCCGCTTTCGAAGCGCGCTTTTGAGCAACGGCGCGCGCCGCCGCCGGAGCAGATCGCGGCGGCCACGACCACGGCCGCCTAACTCCTGCGCTCTCCGCTAAGAGCGTGATTGTGGCGTTACGCTGAAGAGATTTAGGCTCGATTCACGTCGCTAGAAAGCAGTAGCTGTGCCAACCACCAGCGCCTTAACATTGCTTCGCGGCGATGCCGCCTACCACTAGGGAAGCTCGTCGTAATGCGCGTAAAAGAGAGCGGCGAGCTAGGAAGAGCGTGAAACAAGACTCGCTAAGCGACGTGCCCAGTATGCGGCTCGGCGAGAACGTGCGAGCTACATAGATTAGCCAAGTGATCAGCACTACAGCACCAAGGTATACAACAAGTTTCACACAAGCACCACAACAACACGACTATCATGTGAGCGAGGGCGTAGCCATGGGTATTGCTTTCTCGATTTCCCGGCTTAACCAAGTTGAGCCACAGCCATTTTTTCTTCAACTTGACCAAATCTACGCCGTTTGACTGTGCGCAAACGGCTACCGCCAGCCAAGTACCCCGGTCTTCGTTTTTGTAGTGAAAGCTACATTGGCCAGGAACTTGCGATTTCGCTGTGGCGGTGCTCCGAGGAGGCACAGAGACCGACCTTGAGCCGTTGCCTAGCAACCGCCGCAGATGACGGACGCCGCACGCTCGCCGCGCCATCTGGCATGACGTCACACCGCGCGCCTCACCGCAGAGCTATTGCCGCCGTTTTGTATGACGTCACACCGCTTTGCTCGTGAAGTAACGGAACGTAGCCGGTGGGTGGAACATAGAAAATGAACGTTTATTGCTTGGTGTCACCGACTTTATAACGATACAGCAAAGGTCACATGACTGGCGCTGATAAGCAAGAGTGCGACACATGTGAACCATCCTGCTCATACATCAGCACGCGTGCTTGATAACACTGCATCACGCGTGCTTGATAATGCTACATCCCTTCCCCCTAAGCTGGAGTAAGCGAGACGATCTGGAGGCTTCCGTATGCGAGTCGAACGACGTGGTGGTTGGTCTTCGGCTTGAGAGCTGACTTCCCGTGCCTCCGGGTCTTGATCAGCTTCTGCCTGCTCGGAGCTATGCTGAGCTTCTTCGTGGGTGCGGACTTGGCTCGGCTTGCTAGGTGACGACCGTGTGTCGAGTCGTGGACGGAGTTGGTCTACATGGCGCCGCTGCTGTCCCCCAGGTGTTTCCAATGTTACCATACGTGTTCCCGTCGTGGACACTACTGTCGCCGGCACCCACCTCCGACCAGACTGAAACTGGCGCGACCATACATGCCTTCCCGGTTGAAACTGTGTCGGTGCTTTTGCTGCTCCTGGCACAGGTTCGCCAGAGCCATCATTTCCTGTCACCTTGGTGTCTGTGAGTGAAGCTGTCAGCCGGGTTCGGGGACGGAAGCCCAGCAGTAGTTCCGCTGGCGACTTTCCTCCTTCCAACGGTGTCGTTCTATAACGGAATAAAAACTTGATTAGTCGTTCTTGCAACGTGCCGGCCGGATTCTTTCGAAGCCCTTCTTTTACTGTCCGCACGGCCCGTTCCGCCAAACCATTTGACTGAGGATGGTATGGGGCTGTTCTGATGTGCTTCACGTGGCTTTCTTGCAAGAAACTGGACATGGTGGCACTTGAAAACTGTGGTCCGTTATCCGATACTAAGCAGTGTGGTAGGCCAAAACGTGCGAAAATCCCTTGAAGTACCTGAATGGTGGTCTCCGCTGTGATGGTCTTCAAAGGTATGGCCTCAATCCACTTCGTCTCGGCATCAACCAACACGAAAACTTGCCAGCCATTGATGGGGCCCGCAAAATCCATATGCAACCTGTACCATGGTTTGTTGCTCGCCGGCCATGGAGACGGCACTGCAACAGCCGGCATGGGCCAGCATTGTATACATTGAGGGCAACCATGAACGAGCACTTCGAGGTCCCTATCTAATCCTGGATACCAAAACAACGCTCGCGCTGTGCGCTTCATGGCACTGATACCGGGGTGACTGTCGTGCAGTTCCTTTAGCATGCATCGTCGCGCCGCATCCGGCAACACTACGCGATGGCCCCAGTAAATCAGATCATGACTGGCCGTGAGCTCGTTACGGCGAGAAAAGTACGGCATCAGGTGTTGCTGTGCTGCTGATAAGTGCCGCGGCCAGCCGCGTGAGATCCACTCCCTGATCCGACGAAGCGCCTCGTCCGAGCGGCTTAGCTCTGCTATTTCCTTAGCGGAAAGGGCCCTGGAATCTAGACTCCGCGTATACAGTACGTATTCCATGGGCTCTTGGCTTCCTCGGTCGCCAAAGCACGGCAATGGTAGGCGACTGAGAGCGTCGGCGTTAGCATTTAGCTGTCCTGGGCGGTACTCGAGATCATAATGGTAAGCCGACAGTAGTAATGCCCACCGCTGAATTCTTCCTGCGGCCATGTGCGGAATCGGCCTATCCGGGTGGAACAGTCCTGTCAGTGGCTTGTGATCCGTCACCAGAGTAAAATGCTTCGCCAGCAAATAATCCCGAAACTTGGTGACGCCGAACACCAAGGCCAACGCTTCTTTCTCCAACTGCGAATAATTCCGCTCAGCCGGTGTCAGTGCTCTCGAACGAAACGATATGGGGTAGTCCCTGTTTCCAATACGGTGTGACAGCACCGCGCAGACTCCCACTGGCGAAGCGTCGCATTCAAGCCGCAACGGCTTTCCGGGGTCGTAGTGCACGAGAAGTTCCGCTTCTACCATAGCGCGCTTGGCTGCCTGGAAGGCTTCCTCGTGTTCGGCTTTCCATTGCCATTGCGCTCCTTTAGCCAACAGCCTGTAGAGTGGAACCAGCGTGGTTGAAAGGTTGGGTAAGAATTTGGCGTAATATGTGATTAATCCCAAAAAGGATTTTAGCTGGCTCACAGTCTCCGGTCTTGGTGCGGCGGTGATGGCTTCCATATTCTCAGGGGGGTGTAGGCCAGTTGCATCGATCTTGTGCCCCAAGAACGAAACTTCCTTCTCGCGGAACCTGCATTTGTCACGGTTCAACTTCAGTCCGTTTTCGCGCAGCCGCTCGAAGACTTGCCGGAGAGTGGAGTCGTCATTCTGTTTTTCGGCAATAATGATGTCGTCCAAGTACACCTTGACGCGAGGGAGGCCTTGCAGAACGGATTCGAGGCGGCGCTGGAACAATGCTGGAGCCGATGCGATGCCGAAAGCGAGACGGTTGTATGCAAACAACCCTTTGTGTCTGTTCAGCACGGCCATTGTTCGTGCTTCATCGTCCAGTGGAAGTTGATTATACGCGTGTCGTAAATCCAAAGTGGTGAACACCTCGCCCCCGTACAGAGATGCGAAGATGTCCTCAATTTTCGGCAGCGGGTACTGCTCCAGATGTGTCGCTGGATTCACGGTTAGCTTGAAGTCGCCGCAGAGCCTAATATCACCGTTTCGTTTCAGTACGGGCACGACGGGCGTAGCCCACTCGGAAACTCTCACTGGTGCCAGCACTCCTTCCTGTACTTGGCGGTCGATTTCTGCAGACACTTTTTCTCGAAGCGCATAGGGCACTGGTCGAGCCTTGAAAAAGCGTGGTACAGCGGCCTCTTTTTTGTGGAGTTTCACGGGCGGTCCCTTACAACAACCCAACTTCTCCTCGAAGATTTCCGAAAATTCCGCCAGAAGTTCCGCTGTCTCTGTGCCACTGTGAACCACATGTATGGTCTGCGACTTGCATTCTTCCAATAGTGCCATGCCAGCATTCCGGAAGGCTTGGATGGTGTTCCGGCCGCACAATAGAGGCCCGTCGCAATCCACTACTACGAGCGAGCTGTCCACTTGAGTGCTGCCGCATTCGACTTTCATGGCCACCCGGCCAAGGACCGGCAGCGGCCCCAGGAAGCACGTCAGGCGTAGTGAAGTCTTCTGCAGTGCCGGCCACCCTTCGCGATGGTTCTCGTATACCTTTCTTGGAATGACGCTGACAGTGGACCCTGTATCCACCAGCATGCGCAGGTTCCGGCCTTCCCAGATGAAATTTCTTTCGAATGGGCGTGCGGACTGGTTACTACTGCCGCTGTGAGCCACCAAAGCGTAGAGCATTTCTTCTCCGCTTGCGTCATTGGCGTCCAGCTCCTTCACCGCGAAAGTTCCTGAGGGGTTAGAGCGGCCACTGGAGCACATCCTTGCCAGGTGTCCCTTCCTGCCGCACTTGTGACACGTCGCTTTCTTGTGTCTGCATACTTCCGAAGCATGGTTTGAGCCACATCTCCAGCACTGAGTTGACTCGGTCATGGATCCATGCCCGCGTCCGGACTTCTGCGGATTCATCCTGCGCTTCTGTACAAAGTTTGCCGCGCCGTTGTCGTTGAAGCTCCTTTCTTGCATTGCCCGGACATTCGCTTCTGCGGTTTCCGCTGCTAGAGCAAAAGCGTATAGCAAAAGCGTATAGCGTTCTGCGCTCGATTCCTACGCTGTTTTCCAATCGGACGAGTTGGTTTCGTAATAATTTAATTATGATAGCTTAGAGCGTGGTTGATCACGGGACACTAAAATGCCTTTCCAAGAAGGCTGCGTTATGCAAATTTACGCCTACACGTGCGCTTGCTTTGTCGCTTATCGTGCGTGGTGCTTCACTATTTATTACAGTTCTCTCTTCGGTGCTTATCGGTCCACCGTTTACGTAACCTGTACGAAGAAAATTTTTAGCGAGATGAAGCGTGGCATTGCTGCACAAAGAGAAGGCGCCTGTAATTTAGGTTCCTGCAGAGCCGAATATGAGCACAGTCACTCCGTGAATATTCTGTGTAGCAAGAATTGAGGGTGCTACAGTACCCTAGACCGAAAAGGCCTCTGCTGTTGTCGTATGGCGTCGTGCTCCTTGCTTGCTTAACCGTATCAAGGCACGAACTTAGAAGCGACAGCCTCCAAGGCCTTTGTCGCCGACGTAATAAAGTCGTTTATTTTTGGACATTTCTGGACGCGTCATAGTGAAGAGGATAGTGAAGAGCGAGTGAGGCACTCAGAGGGCTGGCTGCTATACCACGAGCGGCGTTAGTGTCCAATGAGAATGTAAAAACGTCGTAGTCATCGCTGTGATCATAAGTCGAAAAGCTACGACGGGGTGCGATTATGGGCATGTGATGTGCCCCGCCACATACGTACCCAACCATTTCGTTTTTTTTTTTTTACACGGGTAGCAGTTAGCGATAACAGCGTTCTTTGCGCTATCGTGGAGCCTGTAATGTTGTTGTATTTTGTTGTGTACGTGTCCGCGGGATGCGCGTTTCGTTCGCAAGGTGCGTGCGTGCGTGTGTGTGTGGGGGTGAGTGTGAGAGAGAGAGAAGCATAGTCTGGCGTCGATCCAGATGATGCCTTGAGTGTTCTAGGGGACACGTAAGTGTCTGCTTCCCACGATGCGTGCAAAACGCCATCATTTGTTGGAACTGCGAAAAATAATCACTGCAACGCAAACTTATCGCTCGAAACGATCACTAATTAGAGACAGTGTTCGAGAAATGAGCGTACGCGCAGGCAGATATTGGAATCTTATTATTGTTGTTTTTCTGTCCCAAATTTTGACATTCAAATATTCGGACATTTTCTCTAGGCCGAAGAAATCCACACTAACGGGATTTTCCTGTATTCAGTCACTTCATAAAAGAAAAATAAAGTTTGCAGAGAAATAATGAATTCTTCACTAATAAATAAACACATAAACATAATAAACACATAAAAGAAACATTCAACAAAACAACACCATGGGACATCACCTCGTAACGCCGATATGGTTTATTCAGATTGAATAAATTGTTGCCGCATAAATGTTGCGAAAGATTGATCACAATGCATTACTCAGCCCTTCATGAGGAGAAATCGCAAGCATAAAAAAGCATCTGAACCATGCTACGTACTGTACTCGACTGACAGCGGTTGATTACTTATTTATGCACATATTTCACGTATATGCCAAGGAGAAAAAAACATACACAAAAGCCTACTACTTTTCAAATCAAAAAGGCAGACTTTTCCACCTCGCTACAAATTGGCACCATTGAAAATTCGCTAATCTATCGCATTTACGGATCAAAAGCGCCTTAGCGACTAATTGAAACTTACGAGGGTTAAGTTTTGCTCTTTGTTTTTATGTAAGCTGCACTGAAAGCGCAAGTTCTCACGCTTCAAAGCATTTCGTTTCATGCTCGGCTCAGTCAAGGTGCTTGATGACACACCGTGTCAAGAGTTGCCAGTTTTCATCTAGGCTCCTTCATTTAAATACCAGAGCCCTCGATAACTTCCTACACGTTTTTGGTGGCCATCACTTAACAAGCTTTGCTTGATGTATGGTTGCGAACTTGCTCTGAATTATATTGGAAGCAATCTTGCCTCCCATCTTTTGCATTTAGGGAACCTTTCTAGTAAGAAAGGAAGAGATCCATGTTTCGCTTGATGCACCTATTGCCGCAGTATCTATTTGAGCGCACAAAAGTACGACGCAAAGGCTCCTAGACTATGTTCTGTAACGTAGCATTGTGCTCTAAGCAGGCGCCCCAGAAGGAATGTGATAAAGAAATATAAGCACAATTATAAGGCGGGTTTTTACTCTCCCTGCCAAGAAATAAGCCTTGTAAAAAGAAAAAAAGATGACAAATTTGCAGCGACAGTCACTGTCCGGTCGATAAATACTCCGCTGGGCGCTACCCATAGCTGCCCTTCTTTCCTGCATTGAGAACAGCTGCTGCACGCACGACGTGATGAATTATTTCTGCTCCCTTAGTCCCCTAGTTATGAAGCTTTTCAGCAGCTCATTTTGCATGATTTAAGGCCCAAGTTTCCTGACATAGCCTTGACCAGGACAAACTTTTTATTGAGGTACCGATAAAGGTATGTTCTTAACAATATGGCCCAAATACAATGCATTACACTGCGGGTTGGTATGAAATTTTTATCGTTCTCAGTACATCAGCAGGGTGTCCAAGACAATTTCAAAAATTTGGGAAAGGTGGCCACATTTGGTGAAACCAAGAGCACTTTCATGAAGACATTTAAAAAAATAGGGTCTTGGCAGCGGTTCTTAACATTTAGGAGCATGGTATTTTAGTCTAAAATGCCCAATTGGTGCCACTCACGGGGTTCGCCTACGTAGTACTTTGATGAAAAGAGCACATGTGCTAAACCGCACTACACAGCACATAGCAAATCTTTCCCTGCCTAACAATATTACCAAGATTGTTGTACGAATACGGTGCTAAATATCTATATACTGACATTGTTGTGACCGTACTTCGGACCACGTGGGCCCGATCAAGCAGCTACCGCGAACATTCATCGAGGCCGACAACCCCGCGACGGCGGTGGGAAGTGGGATGCTTGGAATGCCCCTCCGAGCCTCAGCGGATTAGTGTAGCAGGAATTTCAAGGGCCTTTGTCAGCAGTAACCCCGGCGAAATTCCTTGAGCGGAGGTGACCACTATAGCGGCGAAGGCCGGGGACGCGCCGGAGGTATTGTCCGAGCGGCCACAGCGGAGATGACCGCTATAGCGGCGAAAGCCGGGGACGCGCCGGAGGTATTGTCCGAGCGACCACAGAGGAGGCGACGTGCCGGCGCCGGTCACGCTGGCGGATAATTGAAGAATTCTGTGGCCCCGACTCGCGTTCTGGGCAATCGGCGGCGAAGCAAGTTCATTCACCTGCTGGAGGACTTCGGGAGATTCCTTTCCCGCAGGGCTGGATGAGTCGGCATCTCCCCCTCTCATCGACCCAGCTGCGAGAGAGTGGACAAGCTCGCACCTGCCCAGCCGTGGGTGGTAACAAGAACGTCCCCTTCGGTCCATCCGATTGGACAGTGCTCGTCGACCATTATTCCCCAGCCAGGGATCTGGGGAAACCAAACGATATTTAACTCGGCCGTGAGTGTGGCCGAGAGAAGCCTGCTAGCTCCAGTCGACTACGGTTGACGAAGACGTTCCCCTTCCACTGAGAGCCATTCTCAGTCCCGCTCTATGTAAATAATGTAAATATGTGAATACAGTTTTTCCTTCACTTCCCCTACTCGCCGTCTCCGGCCCACGTTCCTTCCTCCTTCGGCACTGCGGCGGTGCTCCTGGACCCGATGCCTGGTGGGACACGCTACAAGTACGGCGAAATATAACAACTGGTTGGCAGCGGCGGGATCGTCCACGCTTGGTCCTGGCTTCAGCAGTGGTGAGCGCTTGACTTTCCTTAAGAATCTGCCAGGCTTGATAACTCTGGAAATTTATCACTACCTGTAGATTGTTTTTCTGCACGTGCTCGCTTATGCATTTCACGTAGCAGCTTGTATTGAAAGTCCTCGTTCGAGAATTGCCATGGATTTGAGCAAGCTAAAGAAGCCAGAGTTGATGTTGCTGTGTGAAAAGCTGGGTATTGAGGCCAGGAAAAGTCACAGAAAGCCGCAGCTGATTGAGGCTATTAGGGAAACAGGAAGGCTAAGGAGGAGGTCGAGAGGGTTGAAAAGGAACGCAAGGAGGAGGCCGACAGGATTGAAAAAGAACGCCTTTACCGCAAGGAAGCCGCTAAGAAGGAGGCTGACAGGATTGAAAAAGAACGCTTTTACCGCAAGGAAGCCGCTAAAAAGGAGGCCGACAGGGTTGAAAAAGAATGGCAGGAGCAATGCCGTAAGAGACTCGCTGATCTCGAGGAACTACGAAAACGAGAACAGCAGGAGCTCATACGTACTACTCAGTTTCTCAGACAGCGAAGGGCCCGAGATCGGTTGCGGACTTTTCAGAGAGGCGAGAGCTTCAGAACGTTCCTCGCGAATTTTGAACAGGTATGTGCGGAGGAGGAACTAGATCAGGGCGAATGGTCAATGATGTTGCTGGCCATCCTTCCTTGCGATGTCAGCGCCGTATTAGCGCGACTGTCCGATGAGGATGCCAGAAACTACGACAAAGCCAAAAGTGCCCTCTTCCGATACTTCGGAATTCGCGTACAGACCGAGTCTAAAAGCCGAAGTGATAGCAGCGGGCAGCGCTCCCGTCAGTGCGTCAGTGACCAGCCAAAGAGCCTCGCTTGGTCAGCTACGCACAATGTAGTTGCTCAGAAGAACAGTGGCAGTCGGGAAGTTGACGCGATAATCTACGGCACAGAGCGTCGTTGTCAGTCACCTGACAGCGACTGTGGCGCTCCAGGCCAGAGCGCAGCGTTAGCTGAAAAGCGGGATGCCGCAGATATTGCCCTTGCAACTTAGAAAGGTGTAGGCGCAGCGCCGAGATATAGTCCTCCAGAAAACAGTCGCGCGCTGAACGCGACAGATGAAAGTTCTACTGTAAGCGAGGAATGCGCCTCATCGCTGCTTGGAAACAAAGATCAGTTCAGCGATAAGGGAACGACAGCCGCTCGCGACCGAACACCCGAAAACGAGTTATGCGTCAATGAAAACTGCGTGTCTTTGCCAATTGCCTCCGTCGCGATCGAGAGCCCGCTCGAGGTGCGTCTGAGCGAGGCAGCCATCTCCCAAAACCTGCCTAAGCAGCATCCCTCGATTCTCTCAAATCGCTTGGATATGCTGCCCAAAGAAAAAGGCCTTTGTTTTGGAGATAACGCTGCGCAGGTCGTTACCATTTCGAAGGCTCGTGAGATCGCAGCGCCAGCAGAGCACACAGTTGAACAGGGCAAACCTGAACCTGTAAGCCTGATAAATTCTCACGGTGATGAGCTAGAGCAGGCTTTATTGCAAACTGTCGACGAGACGAACGCAGGCGACTTAACCCGTGACGGCTCCGCGTTAACAAATGACGAGCCAGCCCAGGACTTACTGGTAGCACAGGGGTAAAGAGTACCGACAGTAGTGCAGGCTATAGTTAGTCTTCCAAAGCAGGCGCAAGTGATGAGCTGGGGCTAGGTGAGGAACTGATTACGAATCTAGTGTTGCCCCACTCAGATGGCTTTCTCGAACTCCTTCGTGTGGACAGAGAAACGTTCACCGCTGAGCAAGAGAAAGACCAATCTCTACGCAACTTGAGTCACCACAGTGACATAGGTGTGTCACGGAAGAACATACCTTTCCAGCTCCGTTCTGGCCTGCTGTACCGCCAGTATAAGGATAGGAAAGGTATCCAACACGACCAACTTACTGCCCGCGTCGCGAACGAGAGCCCGCTCGAGCTGCGTCTGACCAAGGCAGCCATCTCCCAAAACCTGCCTATGCAGTATCCCTCGATTTTATCAAATCGCTTGGATATGCTGCCCAAAGAAAAAGGCCTTTGTTTTGGAGATAATGCTGCGCAGGTCCTCACCAGTTCGAAGGCTCCAGAATTCGCAGCGCCAGCAGAGCACGCGGGTGAAGAGGGCAAACGTGGCCCTGTAACCCTCATAAACTCTCACGGTAGTGAGCCAGAGCAGGCTGGATCACAAATTGGAAATGAGGCGAACGCCGACGACTTAACCTGTGACGGTGCCGCGATGGCTAGTGACGCGCCCCGCAAACCAACAGCGAGGGTTTCCACGGAGCGGCAGCGTAAAGAGGTGGCCAAACGGGAAGAGTTAATTAAGGGGAAAGTGCGGCTCTTGTTGACTGCTTGACTGAAATCCGAACCGCGTAGCCGCCCCAATTTGGCACCTCGGTGCACAAGAGTTAGCACCCGCCCCGTGGGAACACAAGCCAAGAGAACGCCACGCGCGAACCCAATCCGAGAGAGACGGATACGCTGGCACGGCATTCGCACTCGTTCGTTCCCTTCTCGCATTCTGCTTTCTGAGCGTCAGCCAAACTTCAGAACCGCGAGACTTGGACGAGGAACAGTTAAGGGTCCTAAGCTGGAATTCCTAGCCTTGTGTCCTGTTGCACCTGCTAGAGCAGCTATCGGACCGCGGCCGCGAAGGGGGCGGCTGAAAAATAGGAACCAGTAAATTCCTTGAGTCGCAACGCTGTTTGTAGACCGATTCGAGGAATAATCCCGTCTTGAGTTGAATGCTTGTTTCTTTTGTTCATTTAACTCTCCTGTACAGAAATGCAAGCTGAAATTCCTAGCATTATGTAATGTCTCATCTGCTAAAGCAGCTGTCGGACCACGGCCGCGCAAGGGGCGGATATGACGCATAATCTCATATTGAGTTTAATGCTTGTTTTTTGTCTTTTGTTCATTACACTCTCCTATGCGAAACGAGAGCGAAATTTTGGAGCTTGGCATTGCGGGACTCAGTTCACATGCGTTGCCGAAAGGTGCAAGAAATGGCAACGCTGATGGCCTCAGCCGAAGCTTTCCCGTGTAATGCCCTTTCCTGACTCCCCGGACGTTAATCCGCTATGCAAATTTGTATTGTTTTTGCTTTAGCGGGAATCATTTTGTCTGTTTTGTATGTGTGTTCAGCAGCTCCACCTTCCCTTTGTGCTATCACGGGAGGTGGCTTTCTGTGACATAAACCGTGCTACGGCACCCCCCCCCCCCCCCCAAGATTTTAGGAAATTTTTCCCCTTCGGCTAAACAAGCTCTGTGTATTCTGGTTTGGTCAAACTTGGAAACTTTCGGAGGAGGACGTAAATTTCACGCGACAGCTCATTTTTTTCTAAACAGACTTTGTCGACCGAAAACAGCTTGGCAGTTCTTAAAGTCGGTTTGGCGCTTTCTGCTTGTTGGGCTGTGTACCTTGCTGGTTGAGACCGTTACAGTTGTCAACGAAGCAAGAAGAACCTTTGGGCCCAGCTGTGACCAAAAGCCGAACGGACACAACTCCAGGTCTCTGCGCGCAGCAGCGTTGGCTGCAACCACTACGAGACCTCTTCGGGCGGCGGACGTGCTGTTGTGACCGTACTTCGGACCACGTGGGCCCGATCAAGCAGCTACCGTGAACATTCATCGAGGCCGACAACCCCGCGACGGCGGTGGGAAGTGGGATGCTTGGAATGCCCTTCCGAGCCTCAGCGGATTAGTGTAGCAGGGATTTCAAGGGTCTTTGCCAGCAGTAACCCCGGCGAAATTCCTTGAGCGGAGGTGACCACTATAGTGGCGAAGGCCGGGGACGCGCCGGAGGTATTGTCCGAGCGACCACAGCGGAGATGACCGCTATAGCGGCGAAAGCCGGGGACGCGCCGGAGGTATTGTCCGAGCGACCACAGAGGAGGCGACGTGCCGGCGCCGGTCACGCTGGCGGATAATTGAAGAATTCTGTGGCCCCGACTCGCGTTCTGGGCAATCGGTGGGGAAGAAAGTTCATTCACCTGCTGGAGGACTTCGGGAGATTCCTTTCCCGCAGGGCTGGATGAGTCGGCATCTCCCCCTCTCATCGACCCAGCTGCGAGAGAGTGGACAAGCTCGCACCTGCCCAGCCGTGGGTGGTAACAAGAACGTCGCCTTCGGTCCATCCGATTGGACAGTGCTCGTCGACCATTATTCCCCAGCCAGGGATCTGGGGAAACCAAACGATATTTAACTCGGCCGTGAGTGTGGCCGAGAGAAGCCTGCTAGCTCCAGTCGACTACGGTTGACGAAGACGTTCCCCTTCCACTGAGAGCCAGTCTCAGTCCCGCTCTATGTAAATAATGTAAATATGTGAATACAGTTTTTCCTTCACTTCCCCTACTCCCCGTCTCCGGCCCACGTTCCTTCCTCCTTCGGCACTGCGGCGGTGCTCCTGAACCCGATGCCTGGTGGGACACGCTACTAGCACGGCAAAACATATCAACATTACCAATACTACCGTCAATATACTGCATCAAATAGTATTATTACATATCCTTATTTTGTGCATTGAATCTGTTAAGAACAGATTTGCTCCCACCAAACCCAAGTTTACTTTTAAGGCGGAAGCCTTTAATGTCTCATCGTTGTAAGCAGCAGTTGTGGACAGAAAATGTCACGCTTTTCAATTGGTGGAAACGGTCGTGACGTCACAGTGCGCAAATTTCAAACGGGGCCAATTGTACTTTGGCTAGTAACCATGCAACCAATTGAAGGGATCGTATAGTGATGCTCCAAGTGGGACTGAGCTTAGTTAATTGCTTAATTACCCAATTAGCCTAATTAGCTTTACTAGTCAGGCCATATAAATAAATAAAACCGATTAAGAAATTGGTCGAGCTCAGGAATCGAACCCCGGTCTTCGGCGTGAGAGACGAGCATGCTACCCGCTCCGCCATGCCTGCTCGATGGTTTTGAATGAACAAAGGCGCGTCTAGTGAATACGTACGGTGTCTTCACTCACTCTCATCCTCCTCCATTCCCTTCCCGCGAGGTTTAGGTGTCCACCGACAAATGAGAGACAGATACATTTCCTTTCCTCAAAAACCAATTTACTGACGAGCGAGGCGTAGAACCGAATGGGCGATGGCGTTCTATGGACTCCTTGGCAGCGTTGCAAGACGCTGTCGCGTTCCACTCTTAGGGGCATCAGTGACCACACTGTAGGTCAAAAAAGTGTCCCCCTGAATTTTGTGAGACAGTTACTGCGTAATTTCCTTTCCTCAAATACAATTTTCATTTTCTTCATTACGGCTCCTCTTTATCTATCTTCTTTCACTCCCACTTCCTCCCTTCCTCTACGGTGCGGTTCAGGTGTCCACCGAGATGACAGAGAATTACTGCGCCATTTCCTTTCCTCAAAAAGCGTTACGTTCAAAGGGCAAGGCATCGCGCTGAATGGGTGGTGTTCCGTGGACTCCCTGGCAGCGCTACAACGCGCTGTCGCGTTCCACTCCTAAAGGCGAAGCTTAAGCCTCATTAATTAGCAGTTAATTAGTGTTCAGGCATTAATCAATAATTAGCCATTAATTAGTGATTTGTCATCACTTAGTAATTAGTACTCAATTATATGTGACGCCACCGGTGCCACAGAAACAGCGAAGGTGGTGCGGAAAACGCTTCCGCCTCTACCCACTTTAGACAGTCAAAGTGCCCCCTGAATTTTTTGACATGAGGTTATGCATATATTTATATTTAAAATCGAACGATGTCCTCACCACTTTTCTATATGCGCTCCTGACCTTTGTAAATACTTGTACGCTAAATATACAAATAAAAATAACATAAATAATTTATAATAGTTCTAAATAACTCCTACTCTAACCAACCAATAGTCGACAACCCTACGCTGATCAGGAAATATTTCCAGTGATCCGAGCGGTCCTTTAGAGATAAGACATTTTATTATTATTCTTAATGTTTTATTCATTGGGACTTGATCAGTCCGAGTTTCAACCCCTCGGGTCAGGATTTGCAACCTACATAGTTCTTAAAGTAGCATTGTCTGAAACTTCTTAAATTCATGGCATGCTGCTATTCCCACTAGCAGTTAAATGCATTATTCCGCTTCTTTACACTGCTGGTAGTTTTTTTATGTCACGGTCCAAACCTGCAGCGATGAATGCCTTAGATACATCAGCACTGTAGGGACTTGCAAAACCATAGTATGCATTATAATGTTCTTTTACGGCGCACACTGCGCAAATAAAATGTTTTCTCACTCTCGTTTGGCGTGGATGCAGTAAGTGCGTGTAACTTTTGGACAATCTCGAGGCGTACCGGTTTTACTTGCGTTATTAAAAAAAGGTATTAAAATGAAATGAGTTACTCGTTTTCGCAATGTACACACAGCAAAATCTCCTACTTCGCCTCTTTGAAGACACCTGCGAGAATTAAAGGCAACGCTCATTAATGCAAACAGAGGGTTTAACAGTCGTATGCATAACACTGACATGATACTCTGCATTAGGAGCAGGGAGTTTTAAGAGATGTACGCGGTTAGAGACGGGGTGAAAAATATAAAAAATATAGTTTCTAACTTTGGTTATAAAATTGGGTGTATACATAAGAAGGGGAGATAAAAATGCTTTCACAGGGACACTGAATACAAAATGAGGTGGTACTGCCCACACAGTAAAGCGTGTCTTAGCTGAAAATGCACCGCTATCACCGCCCCGCCGCGGTGGCTCAGTGGTTACGGTGCTCGGCTGCTGACCCGAAAGACGCGGGTTCTATCCCGGCCGCGGCGGCCGATTTTTGATGGAGGTGAAATTCTAGGGGCCCGTGTACTGTGCGATGTCAGTGCACGTTAAAGAACCCCAGATGGTCAAAATTTCAGGAGCCCTTCACTACGGCGTCCCTTATGGCCGGAGTCGCTGAGAGTTCATTTCGACACTGATGTACAGGTTCGAATCGGGTGTGGGGCAAATTCTGAAAGAAATTTTCTGGGAAATGTCTGCAGCGTTTCTTGCCGTAGAAAGGTCAACATAACGAGGCAAAGCGATAGATTCATTTCTTAAGAAGAATGAAAATGGGACTGATTTGTCATTCGGCTCCCTTTAAAGTTCTTCAAAAAGTTCGAGATATCATGAAGATTGCTAAACGAAGTGTTCAGCCAACATAAGCTGCTGTGGTGGCTGAGTGATTATAGGTGCTCTGCTGCTGGGGCCAGCGCGGTCGTATTTCGATGGAGGCGAACTTCCAGAGGCCCGTGTACTGTGCGATGTCAGTGCACCTTAAAGAACCCCTGGTGGTCGGTATTACCCGGCGTCTTCCACTACGGCGTCCCTCACAGCCTGAGTCGCTTCGGGACATTAAAACCCGATACCAAACCAAACGAAACTCGGTGCACGGCACTGCTTGAAATAACCAGGCACAACGATCATTACGAAACTTCATTGTCAGTGGCCTCTGTGTTCATGTGTCAATTTTGCCTTTAACATGTTTGCTTGGATCTGCACAAGATTGAAATTCAAATAAAATGTGCTGCACTGTTTCTACTTAGTCATAGTTGTCAGAGTGAGGACAATTCGTTTCTCCTATGTGGTACGACTTGTGAACTAGCCGTTTGCGAAATGAAAAATTGCGCTTTAGGAAGTTTGTTTTTCCTTTTCGAGGTCTTTTCTTTTTCCGCGAAATAAAGTCGTGCTGGTGCCGGACGCAAAAAACTTTCCGACGCAAGAAAAGGCAAAGCAAGTATACGTCAAAAAACTGCAAAGCATATATGCTAGCCCAGTGCCGTTAAGGCACAGGCCCTTAGTGGCTGGGGCTTAAAAGCTGCGCGCGCTCCGTTTTCTTGAGGAAATGAGCTTACGTTTCTAACTTCAGCTCCTAGGTGTATCTCGCTCTACTTGAATCCTCGTATTATAGCCGTTATTTACGGTTCTCTGCGCAACCAGCTCTCAACTACATGGACAACAGCGCGATGTGATGTCGAGTGCTTTCTATTTGTTATCATTCATCTTTCTTGGAAAGTTTCTCGTAACTTTTTTCCCTCTATCCATGCCGAAAACACAGAAAACGAGTTAGTTCTCTGCACCACATTCGTTGCGAGCTCATGAATTGGGGGAAGTATATATCAATTTTAATGGCTTCTTATGAAGCATCCCGAAAAAAGCAAAGGTTGAAGAGTAATACAGCAGCGCGGTGAAAACAGGGATGAAGCCGGACACATGTACTATCGGGGACAAAAGTGGTATACTCCATGCGGCGGGAGCCGGAGCAACGGAAAACTGCGTTGCAACGCCATCTACTGGCAGCATCTCGGATCGAGAAAGCCAATGCGTGACATATAATATCAGCAGGCATGTCGCATGGCTCGTTTCAGTGTGTCGTGTGTTGGCTCGCCGAAATGTCGCAGTTTTCCGTTGCTCCGGCTCTCGGCGTGTGGCGATACCAGGTGAAGCAGCAGCCTGAGGGGACAGAAATACGGCGTTCCGAACAGTCGTTTTCTTTCAGTGTTCTCTGAAACCAATCAATCGGTCCGGTGCGGAGGTACTAACACGCCACAGCATGATACTTCTGCAGAATTTATGAGTAGGAAAATGGAAAGATTTGCTGCCTTATATCACCGTTGATTCCTTCTTATCATTGCTTCCAGCGGCACTGCAATGTTTTTCTGGACGTTTTGTAAACAGCGGGTCCTCTTTTGTTAGGCACTGTGTAGCCATTTTTCTAGAGGCATCTGTTATGATTTTGGTTTAGCCATATAGCCCTCCTCTATTCTACCGTGGAATCTACAGCCGCAACCCTGAGACCTTAAATTAATTACTTTAATAATGCTATTAAGCAGAAATAATTGAAATAAATTAAATTTGAAGGTGAGCAGTGCGATGTAGCGTCTCCCTCCCACGGATTGCTGGCGCCAAAGTGGAGATAGGAAATTTCCGCTTTCCATGTTTAGGGAACATCAGAGAAACGAAAGAGCCAGAGGGAAGAAAGAGAGAGGGAGAGCGTTATGTTTTTTTTCAAGCTGGCATTGCAGATTCCGCCGCCTATTGCAGTTTTCAAAATGCACAGCCAAAATTCAACAGCTTTTACTGATTACTGCGCTAAGCCAGTCAGCTGCAAACTTTTCTTTCTTTCGGTCCGATCTTTTTTTTTTTAATCCAGTGATTGCGCCACATTTTCCTGTATTCACAATGTAGTTCTTGAGTTGCTATTTCTTAGTCCTCGGTATTCATGTTCCGCTTAGATTAAGCATCTTGCTTGTTCTCTTAAGCTGCCATCCACTGCATTCTCTGATTTTCAAACCGTTCTTCTGACGCCTCTGTTTTCTGCGTTATAAGTTATGTTATCCAATCAACATATTGTTCGTTTTCCTTTATGCCTTCATGCTGTATTAGCTTATTTCCTATATTTGTGTTGTTGGCTTATCGTGATAACAACATAAGTTATTATACTGACTGTCATTTTGACCCCGTTTTCGTTTTATATTCCAGCCCTGGTGTAATGCACACGTGGCACTTGACATTACGGTACTGCAAACAAATGAATTATATGTACCGTACTGTATTACCAGACTTTTGGTGGGTGGCGGGATCATTAAATATTTATTGTTACATGCAGACCTTGCTGGACGTACCTGTCGTGCACAGGACAAGACTTTCGAGACGCTTGAATCTTCGTCTGAAAATGAACATTTGCAGATCTAGGCAACAGCAGGGCTCAGTCATTACCAACAACAGCGTGATACGATGCGGAGTTGCTGCGTGGATCCGAGTAAGAAATTACTTCCTCTCGCTTGAAGAGACAACATAGTTTCTGATGCTCAACTTCCTTCAGATGTTATGTGCTTGCTGTTTCTCATCTGTCTGGTACAGGTCTACCGCAGATTCCGTTGCTCAGATTAAACTTTACTTTCTTTCGCTCTTTGAAGAAGCCTTGCGTTCTGTCATTCATATGAGTTACATCAGCCGTAGGGGCAGTTTCAGAAATCATGCGTTAGGATTGTCACACGCAAGTCAGCGTTAGTAAAGGCAAATCTCCTTAGCAGAGAAGGGCTATAAGTGAAACTCCGTTCAAGCATCATAAACGACGCAAAGCTAAAAGTAGTCAAGATGCAAGATGCACGGAAATGGAACAGACGCGAATCTTGAATATCCATATCGTGTTCAAGCTGACTGATGGTGTCACTGTCAGTGATGCTCCTAACACAACTGTCTGCAGAATCCAGTGCCTTGCTCTGATTCCCGGAAGGCCACCCTAGCGTCTGCGGTGCCACAAACTGGGCCATATCCGTCGTCACTGCCGTACTATACGTTGTGATGACTGCCCGCGTTTTCACCACTCTACGGACGAGTGCAAAGTATCCTACCTTCAGGAGCAGTGGAGCGGCACCACACTTCCAAAGTCTTACCTCAATACAGAGAGAAATTATATGCAAAAGCACAACACAATAATGCAATATGCCAAGTGGAGCTTGAATTCTGAACAAAACAAGCATCATCAGTCGATCCAAAGCGTCTCTTTTTCCAACGAAGCTTTGGCCTCACTCCAACGTCGGCGTAACAACAAAGCAAGCGTTGAATTTATAACAAACCAAATCGCGTCAAGACAAGATAAGAAGCTGTTTACAGAGCAAGAGATTTGAATTCAGATTAGCGGACGCTGCTCGTTCATACTTCTCTTTCACAGCCTCTATTAAATTGGTAACTAAACATTTCTTTTTATCTGCGACAGAAACAGCATGAATTTAAGCACAATCACGACGCAGTCAAGAAGCTCTCTGTACGATATCACTCAGTGATTTTTTTTATTTTCAATCATATTCACAGTTCCCTGCCTTGAAAAGAATAAATTTCAGTGAACAAGGCCGGCAAAAGGCCTTCTTTACCTTTTCCGTGCCAATGATGTTTTAAGTTCCGCTTTGCGCTGAGCATAACAAAAGCTCTTTCCAAGCAATTTAAGTTGAAGAGTTTTGCGCCCTCCAATTCCATGTGGACGGAAGCTTTCAATTTCCAAACTTCCCGAGCGGCTTTTCAACAAACGGTCTTTTCACAAGAATGTGCTTCATGTGGTATTGGAAACTTTTCTTTTGTGTATGAAGCATGTATTTATGTATAAAATAAGAAACACAGCTGGCAGTGAGAGGCCGACGCTTTATGTCTTTCTGGTGTTCCCGCACACTTAATCCACCGCGCTGTTATTGTAGGTGACGTTTCGCGCAGTAATAATTCAGATGCAGTAACGAGGGCTCTTCAGAACTTCAGTCCTCTTCACGTTTGTTACGCTCGTGAACAAAGATTTAGGGCAAAAACTATACAATCACTTTACTTAAAAAGAGCATCCTCTCAGGCAGCGTGAACCGGGACTGACAGAGCATGACCGTCAATTTTTAGCTTCCTGAACTAACAGCGTAAAAAGGTTAATATGAGACACTAATATACATGTAAACACATTTAATCGTCTAAACTTCTCGTTCTGCTGTGCACTAAATGCTTGTAGAATAGGAACCAAAGCATGGTAGATTTGCGAGCAAATATTTTTGTTTTTCAAGAAAGCCTGGCCTGCGTACTAACTGCTGCAATTCCGCTATAAAGAAGGTGCAATATGTGCCTCGAAATCTTTGAAAGAAGAACTAGGGAAGTCAAATTACCAGCATCGACTGGCATTGAAAAAAGTAATACGCGCACAAGGTCGAGAATCCCTCGCGAGAATGAATATTTCACTCAGAAAATGGGCGTATTGCAGGCAAACAATTTGCTTTATGATTTCTTGCACGTTTTTCCAAAATTCATACTAATGCATTAGCGCAATGGTCTCGCATCTGTACATGTGTTTCCTCTCAGGGTGAAAGTGTTAGTGGTATTTTTTTTTCCGCCCCAGAGATCAACAGCGCATTCAGGAGCCTTTGCAAACAATGCTATTTAGGGAAGGCACAGCGAGGACCGTCCAATCACCGCCGGCGTTGCCCAGTAAATAAATGTTCCCTCCTTAAAAGCACTATACAGTTCCCAAGCACAAACCCACCACTCTCTCTCTCTTATGCGGCGAAGCGTGAGCTTGGATATCACCCACAGTTGAGAAGGTGCTCTTTGGAGAAAAAGAATACCCCTTTCTTGGCAGGAAGTAAATAAAGACGCTTCTCCATTTTTTTCTCGCGACATGCCGGTGGCAAGTGCGGACGTAGTGCTTCGAGAGAGGGTGCGTTGTTCAGTTACTACACAACGGTGCATGCCGGGAGAGGGTGTGTAAAAGAGCCTGAAGGGTTAATTTGAAAGCTTTTATTCTACCTTCTCAGTTCTTCGTGTCCTGCGAAGGAAGGCTATATATGCCGAGATAGTCAACCACAGCAGCCTGGAGGGGCCGTTGCTTCAATCGGGCAAGCTGCATGAAACATTTCAGCACGCGATTAAAACGTTAAATCGCGCCGTTTCCCTGTGGATAGTACAGAGAAGAACAGTGATGCGCAATACCCCTCTCTCTCAAGAATGTTTCAAACATTTGCGATCTAAACTGAGGACCATTATCTGTGACAATTTCTTCCGGATAGCCTTCTCGGCTGAACACAGTCTGCAAAATATCGACCACACTGTGACGTCACTGTAGATGAAAAGGCAACCTTAGGCCACTTGGAATGATAATCGATCAGCGATATCATGTACCTACAGTGTGAAGGGGCCCAGTCAATCGGTCCCACTATATCCATTGCTAACTTCTGCCATGGTAGCGCTGTAAACGTCACCGGCTGCAGCGGTGCAAACGACGGTTTAGCGGACTTGTCCGCGGCCTGGCAGATATGACAAAAATGAATTGCTTCTTCTACCTGTTTATTCAAACGCGGCCACCAGTGAAGATCACGTAGTCTCTGCTTCGTCCTCACAATTCCTGGGTGACCTTCGTGCGCAAAACCAACCAGGAGTGAGGTTAATTCACTCGGAACAACTACCTGCTCCCCGCGCATCAAAAGGCCATCAACGAAAGAAAGCTCTTCCCGCACGTTAAAGTACTGTATTACTTCTGCTGGCAAAGCTTTTCTAGGCGCCCAACCATGTACCACGTGCACAACAACCTGTTGCAGTGTGCTGTCTGCAGCAGTGGCCACCTGCAGCCGTTCCTTTGTTAGGCACTCTGATCCAACGGATACAATTTCTTCCTGCATCGTCTGCTGCGAATCACAGTCAAGAGGTGGGCGTGAAAGCGCATCGGCCACGACATTTTGCGATCCCTTTTTGTACTCTATGTCGAAGTTATAATACAAAAGTCGAGCTGACCATCTGGATATACGCAAAGGTCGGCTACCTGTACCGGCAGCTGAAAGTAACGTCACCAGTGCCTGGTGGTCCGTACGTAACAAATATTTTCTACCCCACAAGTAGACGTGCCAGCGCTCGCACGCGAAGAGACAAGCAAGGGCCTCACGTTCCCCAGCGGAGTACTTCCGCTCAGCAGGAGTCAGGGCACGTGATGCGAAGGCCACCGTGCGTACGCTGTCACCATCGCGTTGCTGAAGAACGGCTCCCAGACCCTTATCAGAAGCATCTGTCGTAACAATTACATCAAGGTCTGGGTTAAACATTTGTATGACTGAGCTTGAAGACAAAGCTGTCTTAACAAGCTGGAAGCTACGCTCAGCCTCATCATCCCACGTGAACTGTTGACCAGACCGCAGGAGCCTTCTAAGCGGCTCGAGGAGATCAGCAAATCGCGGAACAAACCGAGCATAGTAACCAGCGAGACCCAAAAATGACCTCAAAGTGGCAACATCGTGAGGAGCAGGCACTTTGACAATAGCGTCAACCTTAGACTGTAATGGTGTGAGCCCTTTTGAGATCACCGTATGCCCTAAAAAGGATAGTTCTGAACCAGCAAATGTGCATTTCTGGTTGAGCTTCAAACCTGAAGCACCAATGCGTTTTAGCACCTGGTGTAGATTCATGTGGTGCTCCTCACGTTTCTTGCCCCACCAACTCACATCATCAATGTAACAAAGTACGCCTTTACAATCTTTCAAAATATGCTGCATCATTCTCTGAAAGTCTGAAGGGGCAGATGCAAGGCCAAACAGACTCTCTTAAAACGAAACAATCCTTCGTGTGTGATAAAGGTGGTTAGTCCCCGACTTTCCGGAGTCAGTTCTAGCTGGTGGTATGCCGACGCTAAGTCGAGCTTTGAGAAGCACGTTCCTCCAGCTGGTTCATGAAGTAATTCCTCAGTATGCGAAAGAGGAAAATCATCGGCAATTACTGCCTTGTTCACTTCACGTAGGTCCACACACAACCTAATTGAACCGTCCTTCTTCCTCACGACGACGATCGGTGAAATCCACTCCGAAGCGCCGACAGGTTCAATTATATCTTCGGCCAGCAGGCGTTGTATCTCTACCGATACCTGTTGCCGTAGCGTGAGCGGCAGGCGTCGGAGTTTCGCAACGACTGGTTTCACAAATGAACGGCAGTTAACATGGTGAACAAAGCCTTTCACATGCCCTAACTGTTCCGTGAGCAAGTGCGCAAATTGGTGCGTAAATTCTGAAGGCAGTGAATCAGGGCATGTCACCTGGCAGCAATTCAAGGTTGAGCCGTTGATAGTGATTCCCAGGCTCCGAACAGCATCAAGCCCCAGCAGCGAAGTGCCCTTGGTTGTGACATGAAAAAGCACACTGGCTCTGTTTCCCTTGTAAGATACGTCAGCAAGAAAGCAACCGCTTAACTTGATTTGTTCTCCGGAAGAGTTACACAAATTGGCAGTCGGCGGTCGTAATGAGTACGGGCCAGCTAGATATTTGTGGTAGTGCTCTTCACTGGGCAAAGAAACCGTAGCGCCTGTGTCGACAATCAACGACAATCTTATCTTCCCGATAGAAATGTTGGCTCGAATATCTTTCGCCGACGCATTACGGTCACCGATCTGAAGTACCGTGACGGCGTTGGCCTTCTCTGGCTTTCGAACGGCATATTTCTTTTTCTTCGATTTGCACATGCTTGAAAAGTGACCAATTTTCCCACAAGAGTGGCAACGCTTGTTCCTCGCCGGACATGCAGTCGAGTTAGCCATATGCGATGACGAGCCGCACCTGTAGCAACTTCCTTGCTCAGAGTCTGACCTTTTTCGCACATCTTGAATCTTGTTCACAGTGCTATGCGCGAATTCGCCGAGCTCTTGTTGTGTTTGCTCAACTTGCTTCCCGATGTCAACAGCACGCTGCAATGTAAGCGAAGACCCTTCATAAAGCATGCGTTCACGTGTTGTTCGTGACGAAGTGCCTTCCAGTGATTGGTCTCGAATTATGCTATCGGTAGCACTGCCAAAATTGCAAGTAGACGCAAGGTCCCGAAGACTGTTTGTAAATGTTTGAAATGCCTCACCAGGCAGCTGCCGTCTTTGGCGAAACCGGCGCCGCTCCACCAAATCATTCGTAGCGCTCGCGAAATGCGTATCCAGTGCAGCAAGCGCGTCCTTGAACTGGTCCACCTCTTCCACCTTGTCCTCGGCCTTGGCGTCCGCAGTCACGTCTGCTCCTTGTGCAAGGATGCTGTAGAATATTCGCTGGCCTTGAACCCCGAGCGAGTTTAGCAGAATTGCCTTGCAACGCTTCGGCTTCAGTTCATCGCCGCCAATGGCCTCCAGGAAATTCAGGAATACGCGTTTCCACTGCTTCCAAGGCACAGCCGGGTAACCGGGTGCAGGCAAGAAAGGGGGCGGTGCTGGGAAACACCCGAGTGGCATGGCTCCGATACTGACCCTCGTCGCCAATATGTGGTGTCTGGTTCAGACCAGACGCATGACACGGGACCACGCAAGCGCAGTATGCAAAAACCCTCTCCTTTATTCGTCACAGTGAAGCCACTTATATAGGAAATCATATTGAATGACGATGACGATATGTACACTGAAAGAAACGAAACTGAAACAAGAAACAAGATACAACAGTCCCGCCCCTTTATTAAGACAAATATATCACGGAGCATTGCCACTTTACGGTATTAAATGTTTACCGGCTTCCCCCTACCCCCCTAAATTTGTGTCGTTTCTGTCGCAGATGACTAAAAAAAGATTCGTTTCAATTAAATGCAGGCTCTGAAGGAAAACTATGGACGACCAACATACGCTGATCTCAAGTCGAGCCTTTTGCTATCCGAGCACATTTCGTAAGTTGTCTTAAACGACAACTTCAATGGCGTGGTGCTCTGGCCAAAAGCACGAATGAAATTACGCCCAGAGTCAAGAAATTCTACGCGCCTTTTTTGCCGCCATTTACCACACTGCTGATGACGATGATGCAGAGCACTTCGATTCCCTCGTAAATTAACTATCAAAACATGAGTGCTCGATAATGAGTAGACCAAGTTTAGCATATTTAGAGAATGCTATTGATCAGGTGCCAATTTTCGAGGCGCCTTTGGTCTTAGAGCGTCTCTCGAGAATTCGGTAAGACCTTTAAGCCTATCTTGTTCTATGTTCTCGAGAGCTTTATGACCATTCTTGATATCGCAGTTCTGCCAGAGACGTTCTCTAAAAGTCTAACATATTATAAAATGCTATGATAACGCAAACTTCCCATACATACAGAGCTACAGGCCTATTTCGCTATCAAATGTTGACTACTACATGTCTGCGCAGTTCTACGAAATCGGCTACATTTTGCAATCTAAAATGTAACTGTACCTCAAAAGATATATAGCTTGAGGGTCAGTTCCATTCAAACCAATGAAAATATGGTGCGAACTGTTTTAAAGATTGTAGTAACTCTCAGGAGTAACTAGCAATGCAAGAAATAAAACTTTCGAATGCCTTTGATCGCGTCCGTCAAGGTATTTTTTTTCGATTTTAAAGCGTAAAGAGGAATTTTTTAGAGCATGGGGTTCTCGATATTCGCGCAGCCCTTCACTACGACGTTCCTCATAGCCTGAGTCGCTTTGGGACCACAAACCTTATGTTTACAGTATTGTTAAACTTAAATCTGGTAACGATATGAGCGTCGAGATCCCACACATGTGCTTGCATAATAATCGTTGCATGCATAATACATAGCAACCAGTCCTTGAGCCTAGTTTTCCGCCGTCACTGCATCACAGCACACACTAGAGGTTGATGACGGCGCATGGCTTTACTGCTTTGGCCCTCGCTTTGGTTCCCACGCTTCTTTAGGAGGACGGCTGCGTTTGCAGAGCATTGTTTTCGCACTTTCTTCATAACAACGATGAAACCACGCTATAAACTGAGAAAGCGCCATTTTTTTCTCTTACGATTTATTTCACGGCACCCACCATTTACGACGCTAAAAGTTATGACCTGAACGACTGCCGTGCACGAATTGCCATTGTGGGTCCTGGACACATTGGCTTGCTTCTTTTATAGTTATGGCGACGGTGTTTTATGCAAAAGATGAATAAAAACGTATTCACACCCTCAGAGTTGCACTTCCCGCAGCGGAATCCATTCTTGTATTTCATTAGCATAACATCACTTTCCAGCCTGTTTTAAACTTCTTCACGGAGAAGAATGGGAGGAACAATATAACAACAAAGCCCGTATTGATGACCTCATGCCCTACGCATAAAGTCAAAGCGGAATACTGCGCGAGGCAATGACAGAATAGCAGCTTGATGTGCCTTGTCATTTTAAAGGTTGATTTTTTAAAACAAACGAAGGCATACTTGCCCTTATGAGCAAACGCCTGCGTATGAGCGTATGTGCAGGGAATGACAGATGGCACAGGTTTTCCAGAATCCATTTCTATAATGTTAGTCAAAGAAAAGTCGAATTAAACGCGTTTAAAAATTTCCCTGACCGCATTTTTATCTCCTATATAGTTTCATCCTTGTTGTGGTCTCTAAAAAATTCCTTAGATCAGTGGTCATGCGTACTGTCTCGCAAACTTAAAATTAAGTGGGGGCGAACACCCCAACCACTGTAATGCACTTTGGTGCCATTGATATATACATTCCAAAATAAATAATTCGGCGCAGTGTGACCACGACCAACATATAATCGGCTTTAGTATTGAAGTCTGTATAGCATGTAAATATTTGCCCCATTCTCGCTGTAAAAAAGTTCTTGAGAACAGCGTGCATCACTTTATTGGAATTGTTGCAACGCCGCGAAAAGTGATCAATCCCGTCTTGACCCAAAATCTAACAATGCTTTTCCTTGAATAGATTGTACGGGCATCCCCGCACTTTAAGTGCTTGAAAGACAAGCAGAAAACAGTAACGGAAAACAGCATCCTAAAGAAACAGCACCTCGTGAAAATCTATTAAGGAAGACCACAATGACAAATGAAATGCAAAGTAGGAAACAATTCTTTTCTCCTGCGAAATTCACCAATTGGAAGTCTTAGACTACAGGCGAAATTCAATGAAGTGGTAAATAGCTCCTTAGGCACAGATATTATTCTGCATGCACGACAAACGATTGCTTTCTGATCTAGCCTGAAGAGATTGCAGAATCTATTGTCTAATTTTTCTGCTGTTGTCGCTAACTCCTCGCCGCTTTCCTTAATCAGGAGAGCCAAATTGCAATACCATGACGGTACTTTCACAAGCATGCATATTGTTGAAGTAAACGTGCTGAGTGGCGTAGAGAGAAATGAAAATAAGTCAACGGCCCCGCCGCGGTGGCTCAGTGGTTACGGCGCTCGGCTGCTGATCCGAAAGACGCGGGTTCGATCCCGGCCGCGGCGGCTGAATTTCTTGAAGGCGAAATTCTAGAGGCCCGTGTGCTGTGCGATGTCAGTGCACGTTAAAGAACCCCAGGTGGTCGAAATATCCGGAGCCCTTCACTACGGCGTCTCTCAAAGCCTCAGTCGCTTTGGGACTTTAAACCCCAATAAACCAAACCAAAATAAGTCAACGAACGAAACTGGAAATCCATATATACAAAATAAATATATCTAGATGCACAAAATGACGCATTACCTGTAACATCATTATCAGAAACTTCACAGAAAAAACGCTTATCAATGTGACGTGGCCGGGACAGGAAACTAATGCCCACAGAGACTGGGAAATGTTTTTAGCTATCAGTCTCAAGAAAACGAGTCAGGCGCAAGTTGAATCGTAAAAGGAAAGAAATCGTAAGGACAGTAACAAGAAACAAAATAGTAGGTGCACTTTTGCGATAGAAAGAAACGCGAACAACGTGGCGCCTACACGCTGCTCTGCTCGAATTTATTTTCACCACGCTTTTGCCTGGGTGGCACGAAAAGCACGTTAGAGTCTGCCTGGAATGTATCGTTGGACGACTCCAGCGTCTGTTTGCTATCACCGAAGGAAGAGCGTGGTGGAAAGAAATTCGAACAACGGACCGCGTAGGCGCCATGTTGTTCGCGTTTCTTTTTACCTCGATAGTAGCAGGCGACTAGAGCGAAATGCTAAAGAAAAAATATTCCTTTTACGAACTTTATTTATTTATAGATTGCGAAACATCGTATCGATAATGCGTCCAAACAAAATACCAAATTATTGTCGGAAATCGAGTGGCGCCGAATCCTTTTCGAGAGTAAAATGGCAGTTTGGACGAGTTGGTTATGCATCTTGTAATAAAACAGCGCATGGACACAGGAAAAGAACGGAGAGAAGACACACACGGTGCTAAACTTGCAACTGCATTTATTGGAAAAAAACAAGCTGCTTTTTAAGGCGGGGCGTCAAGAAAGCGCGCTCACGCGCTTTGTCAAAACTGCACTTGCCAGGTGATAAAATATACCGATAATAAAGTAATAATACCGATTATAAAATGTACCGATAAGGTAATAAAATAGCACCGGTAATCACACGTGCGATTACGAGACATTTTTTTTACCTGACAAGTGCATTTTTGACAAAGCGCATGCGCACGCTTTCTTGACGCCCTGCCTTAAAAAGCAGCTGGTTTTTTCCAATAAACGCAGTTGCAAGTTCAGCGCCGTGTGTGTCTTCTCTCCGTTCTTGCCCTGTGTCCATGCGCTGTTTTATTACAAGACGCCTTTTCGAGATGCGTGAAGAATCGAACACTGATGCAGATGTCACTTCATCTGCTTGTGGATCAGTGAGTTCTGAAATATTTTACGAATAGAATATTACCAATAGAAAAAAATTGTTTTCACAGTGCTCAGTGTGTGGGGACGCCTTCGTCCTGTGCGTTCGCTTTCCAGCAACGCACTAGTTCCCTGTGGTTAGCTCCCCTGAAACGCACTCTTCTCAGTTTGATTACTTTAACTAACAGGAGAGGGCGCTCGCGTCGCAGCGACACCAGCGCCACGGATTGCGTTTTGCTGCGCGCTCGGTTGGAGCGACGGGCTCTCTTCTCCTTTGGACCGGGAAGCTCGCGGACGTTTCGCGAGCTGCTCCGCTCTTCGCCGCGGGCGCCTCGTGGTCTGAACTTGCTCCCGCCACCCCGTCCCGTCCGGCCTCGGAGCTTATCCCTTTGCCCTAGCGTGGGCGAACGTTCGCTCGTAACCGTGCTGGTGAGTCGGACATCCTCGATTTCTCAGTGTATTTTGTTGCTAGCTGCCGTTATTGTTGTTATAGCAATAAATGCCTTGTTTGTGTCAGCCAGTGTGTCGTTCCTTTGCTCCCGCAGAGCACGGCCCGCCGTGGTCGGCGTGCGCTCGGTATCGCTCGCAACCACGGGGTGGGGTCCGCGCGGCTTTGAATTGTGTCGGCCGCAGTTAAACGGCAAGAACGTGTTTATCTCCCCATTTTAAACTCCACAAGTGCAACCACTCCTCTTTCCGACTGGGCACATTTCTTCTCTGCGGATCTACCTTAAGCTGCACTGTGATCCTTTTCGGCGCTGCCTGCCTGAGGGCAATTAGGAACTGGGTGCTTGACCGCAGCACTTCAGAAAGCTTATGAGAGCTCGCAGACTTAAGAAAGCTCGCAGTAAGTATTGATGCCTTGCACAGTACTACTGAAATACTGAAGTGCTTAAGAAAAAAGCAGTGCACAAATCACACCGTCGCTTTGAAGCACACAACGTTTGTTTATTTACGCAGTGTTTATTTATTGCTACCGCCTTTTCCAGGCTGCATGCCTGAAAATCATAGCATTAAAGTGAATTTACGTGTCGAAGGCGGTGAGGGCCAGTTAGAGATAATATTTAGTCTTATATTCATTTATTTGCCAATTATCCAGTGTCGTTATGTTCCTTTGTTTTCAGCATTCTAACTAAATGAAACAAAAGAGGCTAAGGTGCCTATTCATAAGAAACACACGGAACGCACTGCACAAAACAAACGCAAGAAACAAGAAGACTACAGAGAGACGTCGCTTTTCTTTCTCGCGTTCTACTTTTTTCTTTCTTCTGTACAGAACTTCACCACACGCAATGAATAATCACTAACCAACTCGCCCAGCTATCTATCATTCTTAAGAACACAAAGCTCAGCTTTGTTTTCATAACGAAGGGTACTTGAATGCAGCGTGCAACAAATGTCACAGCAAGACCCTTCAACAGAGCAAGAAAAACGACCGACGAAGCGAAGGCATTTCCCGTTGGTTTGAAATTGCACTTCGGTGCAGGAAAGGAAGAAGCAGCTGCACAGGTAGTAGGAAGAACGGATTACCGGAGATGGTAAAGCAGACCAGCTGTTTTCTAAAGGCATAGACTGACAAAGGAAACTGCTCCAGAAACTGGCCTGGGATATCATGACAACGGAAACGGAGGGGACGGAACGAGGCATGCACCACTCTTTCGTTTTTATTGTAGGTTTGGTATGTCAAAGGGCTAGTACACTATCCGAATAAACGAAACGACAGCTGGACGTTATCGCTGACACGACCGTATTGCATCGCCCGGGGTGCCATTCGAGCTTCGCTTGCTTTCCACTCGGGAACACCGCCATTCTGGAACTCGCTCGCAGAGTTTTCCTCTCGTGAGTAGCAGCTGTCGGCTTTCCCAGAGTGAAACTGGGACACAAGTGGCCCCTTGTTGACAATAAATCTCGGCTCAGCATAATGTGAGCAAGTTCGTTGATGTCGCAGTAACCCAGAACCTGCACGCGGTATTTGCAGAGCTACATAAACAATAACGTCATCCGTAAAGCTCGAGTCAGTATATATTTATGTTCACAAAGCTCTCTTCCAGAACTGGTGCTCCTAGAACGCAACACAGAATTGTTTGCTAGTTAATTCAGGTCCATATCTGGGTGTACGAATGGCCTCTGATCCACCAACACACAAAACTCTGGTAAATGAGAATAAGGCAAAATGCTGTACTGTGCGCCGACCAATCAATACCTTTTCTTAAATTCGTAAAGCTCCGTTAAAGAGATTTTAGCTGCTTGGTCCCAGTTTTGAATAAAGAAAATAAAAAGGAGGGCTTGAAAAGCCATTTTAGCATTCTCAGTCAATGTTTTGCAATGGATAGACCGGCGTCAGAAAACGCGACCCCAATCAAAACACAACGAAGACAAGCAGAAGTTGAGAAACTCCTCAGGGGATCGCACCGAGCTTACGGCTCGTTGTTTCAGCAAAGAAGCCCAGGCACTGAACCCCGCATCAGAGTTTAAAGCAAAAATAAGAAGAATGGGTGAGTTTGAAACTCATTTTTGACTGCCATGCAAGGAAGCTACGTACGTACAACCGGGGAGTTGATTTAAATGTAGTGTCATGAGAATAATGAACTTAAAATCGCTTGCATCTCTGTACAGTCCCTGCAGCCTAGTGTATATTACTTTTGACCTTACGCGTTCAAATCTCACAACTACGACTGTTTGGGGAGCGCACCCACTCACAAATCTGCCATTAATTTGTTGCCTGGTTTCGTTTTCAGTCTGATGCGCTCGCTGTCTATTAAAAACATCTGCTCAATTATACAAGCCCTATGTGGAGTGCATGCCCCTAAGGAAGGGGTTTAAGTGGCACCCGAACGAAACGTTCTGCCCCTTCGTTTTTGATTAAGGTGTGGAAGCAACCGAGAAAGTGCATCTGCCTTACTTTTCTTGATAACTCACTCCAGTAGAGCGATTTATGACCAGGGCATTCTTGTAGTAGAAGAAAAGATCCTCCTTTAGAACTAGAAACATCTCTCAGATTAATGCTGCCCACATGCAAGTCCACATGCATGCATGCCATTTTTTAATAGCACTGCTAAGGAATTATTTTTTTGCGTGACTGGTAAGGGCAGTCTACAACAATAAATAAGGTTTTGCGCTGCGAACTTATGCAGAGCTGTCAGGACATGGTATTTCGAAAAAAGAAGAGCATTTTCAATATTACCACAAGTTTCATATTCTTTGCGATGTTACATCTCATGTTCAGCTTTCGTTACGTGTTTTTAACGGTCTCAACAAAGACAGAATTCCGGTGTTTGCTTTTAAGGTGATGTCACAGGTTTTAGGTGCTGCTTTTTTATCCATTGCGAACAGCAAAAGTCGGGCCACTAGAGACACCGTAGTTTAGTCCACCGCTGTTTGGCGAGTGATCAAACAGGCATAACTTCCAGGTTTGTTTAGATACAATCGGAGGCGCTTTTATTGGTGTTTCGTTTTCTCCGCTCAGGTGCGCGCATAACAGAGGCGGTGAGAACCTTGGCCCGGGCGGCTGGATTATTCATGCGGGCGCGATCGATGGGAAGGAGGCTCCTGTGCCGTATCCCGCGCATGCACTCGGCATGCAGAGTGTGTTCTAGAAGGATCTGGGCAAGCTAGCGCGAGTTAATCAGCAAAAAGGATTGATGCAGAAATCTTAGCTCCAAGAGGCCAAATCAGTACAGCAGTTGCCGAAGTAGGCACGATTTTCACAGCTTGCATAGAGATTCCACATTACAAGTATCGTACGAACCTCCCTGACGTCTTAAAACACAGATCAGTTGTCCTAAAGAAAAATACGGTATCGAATCAGCTGTGGATGTTATGATCTCAAAGCGGGCAGTCCGCAATGTACTTGGGTATTGGTTAGCGGCTAAGTATTGCGGAAGACACAGTAGTTGGCCTTGTACGATTTTGCGAGCGCAGAAAATATACTGATAATGTACTGATGCTATCGTTGCCTTGAACGTTCTGTAGATCCGCATAGAATGTAAAACACATAAGCAGCGATAGATCCAAAAGACATCACCGCCTACAGCGGTGTCAGGACGTCAACATATCTAAAGCCTGACGCCAAAGTTGCTCAAAAATTTTTCGAACACTAAACCACTACTTAGGAAGCCTAACGCGTCCGTCCTGGAGCCTGTTTCTTTTTAGATAAGCGGACTTTGTTCGTAGTGCAAGACGGATGCATGGGTAGCTTATTGGTGCTTGTGGAGTTGCGAAGGGAGACTAAGTGACTCCTACCTCTACCGCGTTCGGCTTGCGAAGGGTTGTTTAGGTATCTGCAAATTGTTTGAGTCCCCAGTACACCGATTACATCTACTACACCCCACATCATTTCACACCTCAAGTGCCACATGCGATTATAGCAGCACATACACCCGACGTACCAAGTTAAGCGCAATCGTCTACTTCTGCATGAAACATCCATATCCACATGATCACACCGGACAATCCACGCCACAGCTTGACACAGTTTTGCATCACCTTGGCTTTTAAGCCGAATTGCTGCAGGCTCAAGTCCTAGTCCAGAGGCACCTTGGTTAGCGCGCAACCCACGTTTACGCTCCGCCGCCGCCTTTCGAGGCCCGTCGCAGGGTGGTCTACCACGACAACGCGAAAGAACCGGCTCCCCAGTCACCGAAATTCCGGTACTCGACGAACACACGGTGTCTATCTTCAGTAACAGATGACGCCACTCACAAGCTCTCCTATGCCACTCCTCTACCCAGATGTCCACGCCAAGTATCTTGTCACATGACTCGACGCCTCAACCTTAGAGCAGCGAAAACTACCCGCACCTTCTGACTGCTGCAGCTGTCACTGCGCCAACCCTTCATCCGTCTCCGCCTTGACGTCTGTGTCTCCCGCTTATTGGTTGGTTGTGGTGCTACGCCACGACGGCTGCCGGCCAATCCCTAATTAGTGCGAAAACGCGCTCGCCTTTTCCTCCAAACGTATCCTGTGGCGATATCGCGGCATTACTGTATAAAGCTTGCGCTCCTTGCAAAAACGCGTACAGGAAGCTACATGCTGATAAAGCTTTGCTAAAATTTCCACCGACGTCCCAAGGGTTCACTCGAATACACCTGATGCGTGTTTGCTTGCTAAAAGTGCACATTTATGAACCATGTGTAACGTTACGTTGGCTTGTATAAGAATGACAACTGACAGCTTAGTCGTACGATCAGTACTGTAAAATATAAGCTGGCAGGCACGTATACATCGTGCTCTTGCAGCCGCGTCTTCTCAAAGTCATGCGTTGCTACCGCCCGCGGTCCTTGGAAAACTGCTGAACGGTTGCAGGCCTGCTGAAACGAAAAGCAAACAATGTCGGTAACAGCGAGGACTCGAGCACCGGACTCGAGGGCTAACAGTTGTCTCGCCTAACCTACGAATAGCGGTCCGCTTTCGGGAAAAAAAAATGTTACAACAAACATGTTATCAGCACCTCCCTTGCCGTAGAAAAATAATTACTTATGCTTAAATTTACGTGTTCCTCTGACTTTCCAACCGAGAGGTTAACGCAAATATTGAATTCCTTAATGGCTATTTGTATTAAGTTTTGATTACAAGTGGGCATCACGTTGGAACTCAAAGTTAAATGGCCTACATGAAAACTTACTGCTATTAAATGTTACTGATGCAGAGAAATAATGAAATATTTCCTTCAGTTATAAAATGGTCTACGCGTAATTTTTTTCGACCATTTTAAAGTGTGGTCTGCAACCTTATTAAATAAGGTTATGGTTTCTAAACTGTAGGGGAAACTAACATCGTATGCATAGCTTTCGCTGCGCTGTTCAAAAAGCATTTTATTATCAGAATCACCATGTGTAAAGACCAAACACTTTAGGTGAAAAGTGAGAAAGGAGCACGTAACAAGGCAGCGCTGATGTTACCACAATACAGCACAAACACAATGCAAATCTAGATTGAGCTGCTCCAAAGCTCATGCTCATGCCTATCTATTAGTTTGGAAAAGATTACATATATCTCTAAAACCAAACGAAAACAGCGATAGGATATCACACCTGACCGCAGTTTAAGATCAGCGCCATTTATCTAAAAAGAGCTAGCGGGAAGCAGGCAAAGGTAACAAGAAACATCAACGAGCTGTCTATGCTTTCTTCAAAAGCCGCACACCACACTGTGCGTTCGCAAGCTTCTCTAGAACCCAAAACACAGCATTTACACCTTTGCGTTCATTGTATCTTTTGCGAAATCTCCATTGTGGCTTAACTTTAACCACTCGCTGTTTACAGTTGGGTGTATTTCTAAGCTCCACGTTTCATTCTGACTATCAGCGAATATATTTTTCTGAATCTGGAGAAACTGCCCTTTCATGTAGGACAGCTTTTGTAACTATCTGCTTGTCCTTGCATGTTTTTTCCCGAAGAAAGTTTATCTGTCACGTGTACGCATGGCTATATTTTTTTCTGTTTCCCTTTCACTTCTCAAATGCTAAAACTATATATATTGGTATTTTCAATGACAATAGAACAAATCCATAAAACAAACCACAAACAAGGCCTTATCTCCACCTGACCACTCTCCTCCTACTGAAAAACAACGCTCAGTAGAGTAGGAAGGTTGCTTTCTGCATAGCTGCTCACCGGCAAGAAGCGCAAGAAGGGCAAGACGACATTACGCAACAGCAATACTTCCCCGCAAAGCTTCATATTATGCTGCGGCAACAACTGTGCACAGTTAGAGAAGGTGGACTCATATTGCCTGCTGTGAAAACGCAATTCCCAGCGAGCTGGCACTGTTTCTTCTCGAGCATTCTTTCTCCTCCCGTCTTCTCAACGTCCTTTCTTTCCCAAGGCGCCAATCGGCACGTCCCGCGGCTCGCCAAGAGGTGCTCTCAGTCGTTATCAAATTTGTCCGCGGGGAATGTTCTGCAGCACTTTTAGCGTCTGTTACAGCGTAGCGCACGCTCGATACACTGGGGAGCTTGTCTTCCCCGCAGGCCTACATTTGGACAAAAGTCGCGCGTGCAAAGAGCCATAATAGAGGGGATGCTCTATCGAGTGCCAAGAGTAGCCACGTGGCTCCTGTTGTTGGGATAAGAACGGACGCCAAGCGGGCATGCAGCCTGCCTGCATTAATTCTCTGAATTAAGTATTTGCTTATTGCCCCTTTCGTTTCTTATCATATTTGCGCAGTTTGGACGATGGAATTTCCAAGTCATGAAATGTTTTGAACTGTAGAACACAATTCAGTGCTATCCCCTAAGCGATGTATTTCATTTTTTCATAACAACTATTACCTGATGATTAGGCGACCTCCTGTTGTTGCAACCTCTTCTACACTCTGGGCCTCAAGGATAGTGCAACTTTTTTATCGAAAAGTGTGAGGAAAGGAATCACGGGATATTCGAAATAAAGTTCTGTGGTGGGCTCTCTTACTAGCTGGACGTTTGTGGGTACACAGCACAGCCTCGCACTAACGTATTCGGCCTGCCTGTCACAAGAAGTTTCACCTGCAGATCCGAGCCGGACAACGATGTCTCCCACTGCTCTAGGTTGGAGAGCCGCAAGTGCTTTGGGGGTTCGTCAGTGGGGCATTCAAAAAGGTTGGGGCTGTGAGCCGGTTCGGGTGCCCCGCACTTAATGCAGCCAGGGCTGAATTCGTCTCCGGCGAATTTGGAAAAACGTACGGATTAATAAAGTTTCTGCTTGTAACTGTCCCAACTAATCCTTGTCTTTCGTTGAACGAGGGGTGAGGGGGAGGCAATTTAAGTTTACTCTTTTTCAAGTTGGTACGCGACCATCCACCCTAACTAGGCCAACTAAGAACCGACTCGCCGACGAATTGTCGAGGATACTGGTCGGCTTTTTCGTTTCCCTAACTGCCCGAGTGAGTAAAAAAACCAGACCGGTTAAACTGGTGTCACATTTTGTGACGTTAGTTTGGATAGAATTTTTAAAGCTGTATTGCATACGGAGCCTTTAAAAAAGCTCCGTATTGCTATTTTAAGGCGGAGGCCTTTAATGCCTCATCGTTGTAAGCAGGAGTTGTCGACAGAAATGTCACGATTTTCAATTGGTCGGAATGGTCGTGACGTCACAGTGCGCGAATTTCAAACGGGGCCAGTTGTACTTTGGCTAGTATCCATGCAACCAATTAAAGGGATCATATAGTGATGCTCCACGTTAGTGGGAATGAGTTAAGTTAACTGCCTAATAATCCAATTAGCCTAGTTAACCTCTCTTGTCAGAGCAGATAAATAAATAAAACCGAGAAGGAAATTGGTCGAGTTCGGGAATCGAACCCCGGTCTCCGGAGTGTGAGACGAGCAAGCTAACCGTTCCGCCATGCCAGCTCGATGGTTTGGAATGAACAAAGGCGCGCCTAGTGAATACGGTGTCTTCGTTCACTCTCGTCTTCCTGCCTTCCCGTTATGGCGAGGTTCAGGTGTCCACCGAGGTATGCGAGACAGATACATTTCCTTTCCTCGAAAACCAATTTACCTACAAGCAAGGCGTAGAACTGAACGGGCGATGGCGTTCTATGGACTCCCTGGCAGCGTTGCAAGACGCTGTCGCGTTCCACTCTTGGAGGCGAAGCTTAACATCTTAACCACACATCAGTGACACAAGCAGCAACAGTGCGCTTATGGCTTTCGCCTCACCGCACTTTAGGTCAACAAAGTGCCCCCCTGATTTTTTAGAGTCGCTTATTATAATTTTAGAATTTCTTGCAGCAATGGCCATAGCTGTGGCAGCTTGTAAGCTGCCACAGCAAAGGAAGTAAGCTCTCCTCTATCAGTCTTCATTTTACAAAGAAAGTGCGCTACAGGACAGATTACTCCCTCTTTACTCCCATATAGAAATATTCGTGTTTAAAGCCTATAATAAACGGAGGTTCGTCCTTGCTGGGCACCGGAGCATGTTATTAATTCACTTTCACGTCGGTGCCGGGCTGCAGCAACTCAACACAACCAGCGGGCACTCATTATTTTTTTTTTAAATAATGTTGATGCCGCTAATGTAGCATAGTTTTCCTGTTTCGGGCTGTTCGTTCGTTGCTAGAAATTACGGCTAAGCAAGAGGTACAGGCCACAAAAATATTAAAGGTGACACGAGTACTGAGCATTCAGCAACGATTACTTCATACAAGCCAACTTTTTCCTATTTTTAAAGTAATGCTCTCAGAACTGGACGCACAATGCTCACAAAGTATTGTAAACTTTGCCGCAGAAATGAAAACAATTTTTCCGGGTGTGTGAACAGTGCTCCACTTTATACTGAATCAAGCTAAAAGTTGGAAAATAAACAAAACGACTCTTCTTGAACCCAAGATATGACTTTACTAAACATGCTTGGGCATTAAACATTTATGCAAAAGTTTTAAAAAAATGTGTTGCCTCTTTATGAAACCAAAACGCTAACAGCACGTAACCTACAACCCTCGTCAACTTAACCATTTTTGAAATGCCTCAGCCCAATTTACCTGAAACAACCTGCATGTCACCTCTTGATCCGACCTGTCATCAGAGCCGCAATTTGCAAACGCACATAATCACACGCACGTTCTCATAAAAAGAACGGACAGGTTAATAAATGTTAAATCTTTCACGCATGAAGGATTGAACTGCCGGATATCTACAAACGTTAATGCGGATTGTCTCCAGCGCTGTATTATTAAGAAGAAAGTAAAGTTGTCAGCCCCCGGCGAAAAACAATTTCATATGCAGCGCATTATTTTTCGAATCTTTATCATTTCAGAATTCCTACATGGAGATAGTGGGGCAGGCACAGAGAGAGAGAGAGAGGCAGGAAAATAAAAACTACACAGCGCACTGAGTAAAGCAGAACGCTGTCAGTGCCTAACCGAGACGTGCAACCGGCGCGACCGTGCCAGTGCTGCTCATATTACTGCTCTTCATGCAGGTCTTCAATACGGCTGTGCCATTACGGTGCGGACGTCACACGGTCGCCGCCAGGACCAAATACTTCAGTACTGCTTGATTCTTGGTTGAATTTAATCGGAGCCTTTTTTTTTCTCGGAGAGCCAGTTCGTGCATGTAAAGTGCTGAGCCACTGAATATAAACACTAGCTGTTGCCTACTGCAGAAAGATAAACCTTCCGCGATGGACACCATCAGCTACGAAGGGGATGCCCGTCAGTCTTCGCGCCGGTTATAAACTAGCCGGACGATGACAGCACCACTTGACTTACGGCTACTTTTGAATGTTGCTCAAATTTGTATCCCGGCTGAGGTGTTTTGTCTAAATCAGCTAGTCTGTATATTCACGAAAAAAAGCCAGAGGACGCCAGAAGGCAACGCCATGATGTGCTTGATTGCTATTGGGATCATATTCATAAACAAGGGCTTAGAAAAGTCCCAAATGATCAGGAAAAAATGAAAGCAATATTCATAAAGTATAAAAACATTACGACTCAAATGAGCACAAACTCTTGTCCGTAAAAAAGTCACGTGACTGCAATATTAAAATCACAAATTAGTGGCAAGAACTCGAAAATATTGTTGGAAGACAACGGTAACAAAATTGGTAATACAGGAATTACAATACAATATAAAGCTCAGGTATGTTAGATGTCACAGGCTACGGCAAGACTACCTACTCACTACAACTGATGGCAAAGAAAAGATACTTCATCACAGTTTCAATGAATACATCCGCTTTACCGCACACTATTATTCTCTGGAATGGTCTTAAAAATGAGGTCGTGAACGTCCGTGACCCTGCTAAATTTAGGACCGAAGTAACGTCCATTTTAGCTAATGACTGATGCGTCAATAACCACTGTATAGTGATGTTCTTACTGTTCTGTGATCAGTACTAAGTCAGTAAGTATTGCATATACATGTTATTTATGCTCCTATCACTGCCCCTATTTGTGACTCCCCCCCCACACACACAATTCTCCAATGCTTGGAGCCTGTGTGGTAAGGTGAATAAATATATAAAAGACCTAGATACTTTACCTGCAAAATGCGAAAAAATACTTTATGTGAAGAGTGCCCAGTAGATCTGATTTAAAAATAAGTCATTATCAAGGCTTCTATCAGGAAGCCTATCCAGGAAGGGGGGCAGAAAACGCCACACCAACTGATGAATATTGTTTGTTCATGAGTTTGGGGCAAAAACCAGCTTAATCCTGACGCAGCCACTACATCGGTACATAATCTTACAGGTTCAAGTAAGGTTAAGAAAGGGAAATGTGTTGTTTTGTGTCGATTTCTTGTTGGTATCACTAAGATAAGCATCTGTCCTAAGACTACAAGCGTTTATTGCACTGGTAATGTCTGACACGTCTTTTGAGCAATATGCTGATTAAACACCATTCTAATAGCTTTTTTTGTAACCGATATGGCTTCTGAAGGTTGTCTGTTATTGGTGTGGCCAATTAAAATGACCCTAGTTGGTCACGACAAGAAATTATAAATGTTCATTCAAACAGAAGTTCAAATGGAGACAGAAGGGTGGGTTACTTCTCTGTGGCAAACCGTATGTAGCTTGAAGCATAGTTAAAGAAATCCCATTGGCTATACGCATTGAGCCTGTTGAACCAATAAGAACATTTCGGGGATAATGCATTATCTGCTGCTCTAGGCAATGAGATTTTAGATAAAAGGCAAGCTAAATATGCTCAGAATTTTCGAAAGAAATGCACAAACTGCTGAGCAAATTCAGAAACAAACAGCGCACACAAAACATAATTTTATCAAATATACACTGACAAATATTTAGAACAGAGCATATGGCATAAACAATTGAGGAATGCAAATTGGTGACAATTCCCAGTTGAAAAAAAAAAGCAAAAACATACGATTCATGGCGCAATAACACTTGCAGTAGTGTCGTTCTTATTAAAAAGAATATTTCTTTTAAATAATAAAAACAATGCAGGTATTGGCTTTTACAAACAAAGATTCTGCTCTACCACATCAGCAAAAAATACGTGTGGCATCAAAATAAAGAGTATGAGTGCAGTGCTAATTTCTTTCTACTGCAGCACAGTGATATCGACCTCCAGACAAGCGTGCTAACTACTGCACGTCAGATAAATTTTATGCTTGAGCTCTGCGCTCTATGCAAAAAACACTTCTCCAGAGTAATCAGCCCCGTATTGTTCACTGTAGCTGTAAAATAAATTGCCTAAAGAAATTTTAAATGCAGACAAAAAGACTGAACATAAGTGATCCTTCATAGCGTATTCTCTCTTTGCCGTGTGAGTGGCTTTGACACGGGAATGCACTCAGCTCGTGCATTAGTGTTACATCTCTCTAAGGTGCGATGCAATAAAATACAGGCTTTGTACGTCTCAAACCCACGTCCTGCCAAAAACATCAGACGGGGTGGATAAAACGAGGATTCTGCAGGTGCATCTATTTCCTGACAGGCTGCTGTGATACGCCAGGCGGGGGATCCATTTGAAACGCTCTCAAAGACGATGAAGCTTGTAAAAAAATGCCACGCTTACCGGCTATAATTTGGCCTACAGGAAACCAGTCACTTCACGCATGAGATTTTCTTACGCCCGAAAAGGATACTCCTGGTTACCACCGAATACTTGTGTGTGCCGGAATCGGCTAAAGCAGTGGGTGTCTTGAAGGAAGCATTGATGAAAAGCATAAAAAAGAACAAACAGGAAGAATGGTAGCAGCTGAGAGATCGGTCGTGTCTTATGTCCCCTCTCAGCTTTGTTCGGAGTGATAAAGGCTCCGAACAGGCACACCAACAGCCTGAAGGTTGGTACGAAGAGACAGCTATTCATTTGGGTTCCCTTTCTATCACTCTGCCGGGGGACAAAGCAAATCAATAAGGAATGTGTCCACTGTCTTCTCTTATCGCTCCCACCTTCCAGGGAATAATATTGCTCTAATTCGATATGCTGATTTTATTCATTTCTTTTTTCTAAGGACCGCGATGCTCCTTTCAAAGCATATCTCTTATCCTGTTCTGAAGAAAAGAGGCACTGGAAGTCACTCCGTGTTTTTTTATATATTTTTTACTCCAATGCTCTTTGTCAACGATGAAACAGAAAAACATTTGATGTGCAGTCTCAATGTTTTTTTCTAAGATCATAAAATTTAGCCATTTTTTTTCTTTAAAACACACTTTTTTAACAGGTTACATTTCCTTCTAAATACCCACAACTAAACCAAGAAATATAATATTTCCAGAATGTTTTGACCCTTCTATCGTGAAAGAAGGGGACACAGACAGAAATCAGAGCAGAGGACAGTTCTTGGAATGTCAGGAAGCGCCTGAAAGATATTGCTTCGAAATAACTTTCTGGCCGTAAGCACTTCACTATGTCGAGGATACACAATAGTTGCCTGTTAAGAACTTGAGTTCAAAGGTAGCGCTTGTACTGCGGTTTTTCTCTATAACATTTCACTAGCACTATGTTTCACAATGTTCTATCTCTACTTCGGTAACTGAAAGTTGATATAGCACTGAAAATGGTCCAAATTGTTTTTAATGTTTAAAAACTAACTCATGGGTGGTATAAAAGAACCAGCATTTCTTCTCATTCTTTCTTGCATTCTAAATCAACTATATTTGATGTTGCTCAACATATGCTTGTGAGTCAGGTCGGGGGAAATGATTCGTGTTTAATATATTCATAACAAGTAAAACCGTGAGACATACCATTAGGCTAGGTTTAAGGTGCAAATGGTCGGTCATATAGTTTCTCTTTTTGACTCATTATAAGATAGCTTCTTCGCTAATGACAAGTGTACGCGCTCAACATCAGCTATCTCATCACAATTGCAATGGCTCAAGTTTTTTCGGAAAGCAGGCAGTGGATTGGCATAGAAGGGAAATCAATTTCTTTCCGCATTTTATGATCAATCGCTCTTTAACAATTCATCACGTTGCTAATTATTAGGAAACCAGTTCATAAAAGCTTTGCACAATGAATCAAAGTGTGAATATGTTCCTTCATGAAAACAGCCCTCACGAAATTTTTTAGGAAGCAGCCAGCACAAATTATGCCTTACAGCAAGTGTCCAAATTAACAAAAGTCTGAATGAGAGAGGTATTGTACGCTTCTTAAATATTAATTAGCAACGTTGCTAATGCTTATTAAGATGGGCAACTGTTTTAAATACGGCACACAACACTTATTAAAGCCCGATTAGCTATTTTTCAAACGGCGCTTAATACACCATTATTATTTTACAAGGTATACTAAGATTTTCACAGACGTATATCTCACCTCTGCTATATGGTTTCCAATTTCTAAACCGTCTTCTTAAAGATCCAGACTACATTCCCTAAAGCCAGCATATGAAAATCAATTTCTATTAAGGGAGCAAGGATGTTAACCCCACGGTCATTTAGATTTATTTTAAAAATTTTGTAGGACGCCAGTATCGACTAAACAGGACGACTTAGCTAATGTAACAGACCGTGACTTCAGCAGTTTTATTGACAAATTCCAATAGAACATGCACTGCATTGCAACCTAAAGTGCTGCCCAGTCGCTGATCGCACACGCATACGCCTGTAGCGGCATATTCCTGAATCCTACTTAAGACATCACTCCACCCATAAAAGGCGTTCATCACCAATCGTTCGCGTTAATTCCTTGTTTCAAATTTGAAATTACGTTTTCCGCCTTTTGTGGATTTGCTGCTTGCCTTCACGTTCCTTGGACATCGAGAAGAGCTTTCTTCAGAATTTCCGCCCTTCACACTTGAAAATGTTTAATTGTTTCTTTAACAATTTTGAGTGAAGCGGCGGCTCTAACCGAAATGTTGCCATTTTCAGAGTGTCTGCTGAATTCCAGTTTTCGAAACTGATTTGAGCTGAATATTGCCGCAAGTACACATAACATCTCATGTCAATCTTCATCATTTTTTCCTAGTACTAATTTGACTTGTTTTGGGGCGTGCCATAAGCCGCATGTACAACACATTCGTTTTTAAATAACTAAACCTGTGCATTTCAACATAATTTTGTATTAACCTCAGGGGTTTATTCTATCTTAGTTTCTGCTGATCACTGTAAATTTTCCATTATTTTGTACTCAGCCTTTTCTCTTGTTTCTTGTCTAAAGGTGTCAAATTTTAGCTGCAAATAATTTCCACTTTCTATTATTTGGTACGCATCATTATCTTCTCTTCTCCTAGATTTGTTTCCTAACCTTTACCTTTTCGTGAGAAACCTGCCAGTGGTTTCTCTTAAATTAAAATAAATATTATGGCGACCAACTAAGGCGGCTTTATCTGCCTCACTAAACCACTCCCCTTCAAAACAGGGACACACACCAAAGCAGGAAGATCGCCTCCACGCACTTTCTCCCCGAGCAGAAACTTCCGACCGGAAGGCAAAGCCACTCCGGAAGCAATAATGCGGTCCCGCAAAGAAACATAATACGCTGCCGTGACAACTCTGCCCCGTAGACAGACTGTACTCCTCTTGACTTTAGTGAAAACGCCATTCCCCGACTAAACTTTCTCCCTGGCAAGTCCCGGAATTCACCAGTCGTCGCTCTCCGCCGTTAACCAGTTTCTGCGGATGGAATATGCCTCCTCGTCTCCAGCGCCCATTACCGCACAGCCCACGAGCAATACCTTGGAGAGCATGCACGCCTCGCAGGCCTACTTATTCTGCTCGCTGGAAACGGGAAGTAGTGCGTCCGGAGGAGCCGTGCTGCTAATTAGATTCGCAGTTGCAAGCCAAGCTCAGCCATGAGGCTTATGCGTTTGAGAGGAGGCTGCGCTTTAGTTATGCGTGTTTCGTGCCAGCTGTCGTTTCGTCTCTTCAGCAAATCATTAGTGGACTTTGTTTTGCCTCTACTGCCTCTTCATTACTGCGGAGTGCATTTTCACAGAGGCAAAAGTTTGAATATCATGAGTTCAGTGTATTTTGATTGTGTCAGCCCGACTTTTGATTTCGTTATGGAAAATAACGCGTCATGAGAAGGCGTGCTCCCGCTGTTGCAGCGTCTTGTACGCGCCACTAATACGAGTTATTTTGCGCCTCTGAAGGAGACTTTCTCGTGTTTGGTGTGATACGGATCTTGAGACGAAATGACAGCCTATAGCACAGGGCTGAATGCGCAGCATCGTGTAGGTCCGACCTTACACCGAATCTTTCAACAAATCTCGTTGAAGGATGACCCTTTTGCATTGCAAGACCGGAGGAGTATTACAGAAAGCCTAACATAACAGCACCTTTTGTGAAATAGCCTGAAGAAACATGATAAAAATGCACCCATTCTGATGTAGTTAGCCGCGCACTCTAGGATAAGCAGGCCGTTTGGCGTAAGGTGAGCCATGAGCAAGGGCTTAAAAGAAAGGCGTAGAATGACAGCCTGTAGCTGAAAGCAAACGCATATTGTTGGCCTTCATTTTGTGCAGCTGAGGGCATAATTTATTTTTGTAAGCTTTTTTAATTAGCCAGAACTGTATGCGCAAAGTATTGAACCTCGATTTTAAGCGAAAATAGATAGGTCAAATTGTTAAGGCTCTCTAGCAGCAGGTCTTTTAGTTTACTGCAGTAATGTAGGCCCCCTGGGGTAATTTTCCTTGGCATTCGAAATACGCATGCCGTATATGATCTCCAATCAATCCTTTAAGCAATCTTCGGTGCAACGTCTGAATGCGTTAGCATTTTTTGTTGGCTCTGGATCGGTTGTAGCTAATGTCCATATCTGCGGAAGATTGGTTTGGTTTATTGGAGTTTAACGTCCCAAAGCAACTCAGGCTATGAGGGACGCCGTAGTGAAGGGCTCCGGAAATTTGGACCACCTGGGGTTTTTTAACGTGCACTGACACCGCACAGCACACGGGCCTCTAGAATTTCGCCTTCATCGAAATTCGGCCCCCGCGGCCGGGATCGAACCCGCGTCTTTCGGGTCAGCAGCTGAGCGCCGTAACCACTGAGCCACCGTGGCGGGGCATACCTGCGGAAGAAGTCCTTCTCTACTTTACATTCATAGATCGTTGGGACTCCTCAAATACTGGCGCACTGGTGCAGCTGTTGAGCAATGCGCCTCTGCCTCAGCAGGCGGTTGTTCCTAACAAAGCCACCAGTAGGCCCTGTGAACCAAAGGTACTCTTTTCTCGCAACCACTTGCGACTAACTGTTAATTTAACTGCCAGCTGCAGTATTGGGTAGTTTGTCAATAAACCACTGGGCGGGTTTCCCCTTTTGTAAATGGAAATGGAAATTTGGAAAGGGGTTAATTTTATTATTTCAACTATCCTGCCACACTCGGGTGAGTCACTGGGTTGGGATGGCGCGAGGCCCAAAAGCACATCAATTTTGTGCACCAAGAACCGAGGGTACAAAGAAGTGTGCAGCCTGCCACATTGCCTCGTTTCTTCCCTTCATCTGTAACCACACCTTTGGAAAGACAAGCACATGCCTGCAGTAAAGGAAACGTATCATTTCTAGGTAAAGATAGGGGTGACTTCACGAACATCATCGACAGCTCCTAGCCTTACTCAAGGCTCGTAGACCTGTATCCCCCTTCCTATTAGCTATAACTCTTCCTGAAATACTAGACCGGCCTGCCGGAATCACATTCCTGGATCTGAATGGCTCTCCTGCTGAAGCAAGTCCTTATTCCAATCAAAGTAATCACCTTATCATTGCGCTTTAGTATGGGCTGAGTCGTTATGTGTGATCTCATCTGCATGGGTATGTCGATCTTGTCGGCTGCTTCCCGCGGTGGACTGATTCTGAGCTTCTGCAATATTTTCTTGCTAGGCTTAGATGTTGAGAGCCTGCTACCTTGGTTGACACAGTGGACCTCTATTAGTTCGTCGTTAGTGTTGTCGATCCCTAGCTGTAGTAGGCGCTCGGTGGATGTGCATAAAGGGTGTCAAAGCGCCGTCTTTCCGGCATTTCGTATAATAGCATCCAGTTGATGTTTCTCCTTTTTGGTAAGCCGCAAGTACGGGGTGGCGGACGTCATGGAGGGTATGAATGCCTGAACTAATCTTAGAGCCCCCATTTCTTTTAGCCCATTTCTTTTCTTGACTATCCGGCATAACATCCTAGAGACTTCCTCGGAGTAGGATTGTGGCGTTGGTGTAGCCGTGGGGTATGACGGCTGCCAGCATTTTGTTCTCTTTCATGGTCGGAATGCTCATATCCTGGATCGTGATAGCGAGCGGTGGAGTTCACTGCAAAAGTGCCTGATATCCTCTTTCTTGCCACGGTCGATCAGGAGTAACTTGGATTTCTGGTGAGAGCATGTTAAGCCATGCCTCGCCGCATGCCGGCACACGACGTTCACTGCTTCCTGAAGGAGGTCTTGAAATTTGCAGCGATTTTCGGAGCCCTTCACTACGGCGTGCCTCACAGCCTGGGTCGCTCTGGGACTTTAAACCCCTAGAAACCAACCAAACCTGATCGTATTGTCCTATATAGCGTGCTGAATGCGTTGGATGTCGTCTAGCTTCGCTGGTGGCTGGCGCATGGTGAAGTTGAAGAGAAGCGGAGACAAGACCGCTCCCTGTGGAGTGCCCTTATAACATAGATTGAACGGAGAGATGGTCCGATAACCGATATTTATTGACGCTTTCCTAATGGACAGAGAGTGCCTGACGTAATTATTTGTATCGCCGCCACAGTTGACTCTGTTAAGCTCCTCCAGTATTCCGTGGTGGATGACATTGTCAAATGCTCCCGTTAAATCGAGAGCAAGGATGGCCTCGACCTGACATCTACCGGGGTTGTCCAGGAACTCCTCTCCGATACGAAGGAGAATATCCTTTGTAGATAGCTTTCCTCTAAACCCGTGCAGCGTGCCTGGAAGAATGTCATTATTTTTCAGGAGTCTCTTTAGTCGGGTGTTCACGATCCTCTCGAACAGTATACCAAGACATGACGTAAGGGACCGTAAATGATCAATATCGCATGACTTTTTTGGTTTGGGAATTAACCAGTTTCCAGGAGTCGGGGGTCTCACCCTTGTTCCAGCATTGCGTGTTGAAGTATTTCAATAGTTGTCCTAAGGAGGTCTCATCCATGTTGAAAGGCATCTTGGTGTTAATCAGATCTTACCCAGGGGCGGTGTTCTTACGCATGACTTCAAGCTCCCCCCTCAGTACCTCAATCGTTACGTCTTGGTCCATCTCTTCATTGGGTGGGACGGTATACGCTGGGAGAGGGCAGGAGGGAACAAGTCGCGAAATTTCCGTGCGAGTTCTACAATTAGGGCTTCATTGTCGCCTTGATAGCTGTCAAGGGCCTTACAGATCTTGTCTCTCTGCCCTTTCCGGTTTCAGTTCGGCTGGATGAGGGCTCTGAGGAGTCCCCGCGCTTTAGTCATTCCCATTCCACAACTCAGCCATCAAACAGCTAGAGCCGGTTTCTGTTAGCGAGGTTATGTGCGTAGTCATCCGCTTACTTGGTGAGTTCTGTAGTCTTGATCTTCAGCTTGCGGTGAAACTTTTGCCTCTCCCACTTCCTTGTCAGATATCTTCTGGCTTCCGACAGATGTAAGAGGTGCGGGTCAACCGCAGCGGTGTTCTCCGAGGTGTCCACGTCCAAAAGTGCCTGGAAACGGTTTTCATCTGTAGCACTGCCTATGCCTTAATATCTGTGATATCTTCGTCCGGGAGACGTGCGACACCCTCTGGTTTCCGACATTTGACACCCCGAACAGCGCAGGAGACGATGAAGTTATCGCTTCCCAGCGACTCCCTAGTCTTAGACTAGGTAGGTGGCATGCAGACAGTTTTTCACAACCGTGAGATTTGTACCGGTGGCTCTGCTTACGGTATTGCCCGCTCGGGTGGGTTGCAGTTGGTCCGTTAAGATTGTAAGCCCTTCCCCTTAGTGGTCTGAAGAATCCTCCTACTTTTCGGGCTGTTTGACTGATACCCCCGTGCTTGATGGGGTGCATTGAAATCACCGGCGTTGACGAGAGGGTCGTTACCTGCCCTCTTGGTAAAATTCCTGACGACATGAGTCCCTGGGGTGACTGTATTTAGTATGTGGAAATGCATTCATTCTCCCCTGTGTTTTGGAAGAATTTCAACGTACGCACGTCCGGTATTTTCGGGCAGCGGTTCTTACAGCCTTGCGGTAAATCCCTTGTGAAAAGGTATTCCTACGCTATGATCGTCTTGGATGGTTTGTACTGCTTCGTGCTCATGACCGGATTTGCTTCTTGAAGCACTCTTACGGCAGGTGTCGTCTCCGACGCGTAGACAAAAAATTGAAGCTTTGTTTTCTTTTATTTTTGAATATCCGACAATTCCATTGTCAAATTACGGTTTCTTGTCCCCTATAGGCCGTGGTCCTTCTATGTCTTCTTCTGAGAGGGTGTCGTGTCTGCGTATTTGGATCTCCTGCTTCGGAAGTTGCACTCATTAAGTTTAGATTTCGTCTCTCATTGTGACGATAGCGGGGTTGATGTAATCCTTAGCGTTGGCGGACTCATTGCGAGCTCTTTCTTGACCATCTGGATAACTAGTAGGAATTTTTATCGTGCCCCTCTATGTCAGCCCTCAGCTCTGCAATGACGCGCTCATCTACTCCCTTCGAGTTTGCGGGGTGTCGAGAGTTTTTTCTTTGTGACAGCCCCTTCTTTCTTTAAGGATTTGTGCGAGAGTGGGTACCGCATCCTGCTGCCGTTGTAGCTGTTTATTATGGCCGAGTATTCCTGAGGTACTGGCAGGGATTCCTCAAGGTCGTTTACGTTGGATGCTCGGTATTTAGTATATCCTCGACCTGACAGGATAGCTCGAGGATATACCAACTACCGAGCAGACATTCCTCCCCACACGAGGAAGTATCTACTGATCACACCTCTACCGAGGAACATGCACACAACAAAGACCGCAGAGAACAGAGCGAAAACCATCGTCAAAAAATGAAAAACAAGACATGCGGAAATGTAGCCTATGTCGACGCGGCGGGCGCGAGACATGGCGTGGCAGTATCGGCAGTGGTAGGTGAAGACGGGATACATAAAAATTACGGCCTCCTCACGCAGCCGTGACATAGTTACGGCCAAAGAAGTTGCAATAGCGCTCGCTTGCGTCGGCACCAGATCACACATAATATTTAACGAAAGCAAAACAGCCATTTGGAATTTTGCGAACGTTAGAATTTTGGAGGTAGCCAGACGCATCTTCTCAACGAACCCAATTAATCGAAAAATATCCATCATATGGACACCTGCGCAAAAATCTGTCCCTGGCAACGAGGCTCCACACGCGCTCGCTCGCGATGTCTACTACCAAGCGACCATAGAGCAGCCCGGATGCGACGGAATGAATGATAGAAACAACCTGACATTTATTATGTTTACTCTGCACGACTGTAGTGCGCATAATTCTATTTTAGCAATTTCATCCAGCTTATCACGTGCAGAGCAAATATAGTTTCCGAAGTAACTTGTTCGAAAAAGCCTTCAATAAGCGTCGTCAGTATACCTGCTTTCCCAGAAAATTTTCTTCAGCTAGAACGATTGCATAGAGCAGTAAGTTGACGGGTATTTTGAGCGCTTGGATCCTTCGAAGTTGTTTTGTGTTCGCCATACTGCAATGTCTTCCATTTCGACCATGGCGCAAGAAAGCTCGGTTCAAAAATTGGGGGACGCTTAATCTTGACCTTTAAGAGTGCAGCACGACAGCGTGCTGCAGCGCTGCCAAGGAGCCCACCGTTCGGCGCCTTTCGGCCATAGCCTGTGAGACAAATCGCTTGGAGTCTCTAGGAGATCTATGAAAGCTCATTCAGCCGCCGCAGAGATCACAAACGGGCTGCTGTGACGCTGCTCTCTGAATTGGTCCTTATTCGTCTCCGTTTGATCGTAGAGGGGAGAGAGAGAAAAAAACTGTATTGTAACGGGAATTCGGGGCACGCCCCAGGGACCCCGCACGACCCCACTGCACTCAAGTGTTTATGTTCCGAAGGTCCATAACACTGGCAGCACGGCCGGTGGCGATGGTCTGCCCGGCCGGGTCCTCCGAGCGCAGCAGGGTCTCCCAGTCCTCCCAGGTCTTGAGGTTCTCTAGGTCCCGCGGGGGAGGGTCCGCCGGACAGAGGGAAAGGATGTGGAGGGAAGAGGCGAAGGGTGCTGGGCATAGGGCGCATGCTGAAGCAGGGAAGAAAGGATGATAGTGGGCTAGGGTAAGGGGTGAGGGGAGAGAATGTGTTTGTAGTCTGCGCCAAAGTGTTGCTTGTTTGTTATCTAGGGAGGAATGGGGCGGGGGGTAGAGCTGGCGTGACGCTCTGTAGGCCTGCGTCAGCTCTCTGAATGAGTGCATGCGCTCCTCCGTGAATGCCCGATCCAAGGACCTTTGAACCCGTTTTAAAGAACCTCGGGCTAAAAGGTTGGCGGCCTCGTTTCCGGGATTCCCGGAGTGCGCGGGTAGCCATATTGGCTCCACTTGGCGGGGCGGGGGTGCAACGGAAAAAAAGCCGCAGTAACTGTCTTACATATAAGTGGAAACCCTATCAGTAGAAGGGATAGGAAACCTTTTGTCCAACAGGAAGAGGGTGCCACCCGCAGAGGCGACCCCTTCGTGTTTTCACTAGGCTCCGCAGTCGGACCAGCTGACGTGTCCAAAGGTTTCGTATGCCGGTCCTCCAAACTGATATCCACAACCGCTGTGTAATGTCAGTGCACGTTAACGATTCCCAGGTCGCCGAAATTACCGAAGCCCTCCCCTCTGGCGTCCCTCACAGCCTGAGCCACTTTGTATCGCAACTCCATAAACCCAAAACCAAACCAAAGGCCGTCAAACTGAACAGTCATAACACCACCTAGAGTACCTCAGCGTAATCTGTTCGCCTTTACTTTTATCTCTACAACATAGGTCGCACTGCCTTGCTGCAGCTCATGGCAGTCAATTGAAATGCTTTATAGTGTGCGATTTCATCGCGATTATTACCCTAGGTCTAACCGCTCTTCGCGTGGTCCGTGGCCCCCCTGCTCCTCGAGGAGCCGCCGCTGCGCCTGACAGATGGTGTGACGTCAGCCTCTCCGTTGCTATGGCGACGCGTGACATCAGCTTGCTCTCTCCACCGCAACCAGGAGGAGCCGGTCGTGCCGCGCTCCTCGAGGAGTCTCGCCATGGAAGTGACCGACCAAGAGTCCATATCTGAATCTAATTGCTCTACTGCTTTTGGACAGTTTAACTCTAATTCAACAGCCAAGCAAGGTAGGAAGAATGCAAAAAAATTGGCGGGGGCTTAGCTTTGGTTAAGCCTGGTAGGTTGCGAAAGCAAAAGCGCAGCGCCTCCAACTGAAGGAACGCAGTGCGCCGCATCTACAGGTCGCGCGCGGCTACCGGCCGCCGCTGCGCGACTACTCAAAGCGTCTTCGGTAATTTGTTTTATATCTTGTTTTTGATGTTGTTGCGACTGAGAGTACGAAAACAATATACAGCTGGTATGACGTCACAGTGGCAGTAGCTCACAGTCACAGTGGCAGGTGCGCAACGCGGCAAACACACGCCGTAACTGCAGCCGGGCTCTCCGAAGGAGCGAGTTGGTCACCCATAATCTACAGCTGGTATGACGTCACAGCGGCAGTAGCGCCACTGCGCGGCGTGTCACAAGTGCGCAGCGCGGCGTAACTGCAGCCGGGCTACCTGAAGGAGCGAGTTGGTATCCCATATTCACTGCGCTAAAGGGCAAACGTAACGGCGGCCGGGTCACGCGAAGGCACGATAGTGCGAGTAGTATTGCTTTCGCAATAAAAAGAGGTTACAACGTGTCCAAGAAACGGAAGAACAACGAGAAGAACGACTGCGGAAACGACGAGAAGCCGAAGCAGTTAAACGAGCTGTATCGAGTTCAGAAGCTGGGATTAGGCAAGCTAAACGGAATGAAGCCAAGCGGTCGTGACTACGCCTAACACTGTATTGCTTTCGCAACCAACCAAGTTTAAACGGAGCTAAACCACACTAATTTTTTTCTCAAGTGGGGATTTTCCACTTAACAACCACAATGTCCATGTGGTGTTATGACCGTGTTCGGTTTACGTTTGGACTTAGGGAGTTCTACGTTACAAATCGACTCAAGCTATGAAGGACGCCCTGGTAGAGGGCTTCAGAGACCTGGGGTTGTTTAAGGTGCACTGACATCACACAGTGGTTGTGGATTTAAATTTGGAGGAGAAGCAGACGAAACCTTTGGAGGTTAGTTTCATAGTGATGGTGCAACAGCGCAAACATACACAGACCAAGAAGGAGACAAGACACACACAGCGCTGAGGTTAGTTGTCCGAAAGCGGAGCTAGGTGGCAATATGACGGCTTCGCCCCTCCGGGCACCAGCCGAGATGCAATCCTTCGAGACCTCTTCGGGCTTCAGACGGGTAGGCAGCGGCGACCGGATCTGTGTGCGTTGTCAGAGTGGAGCGCCTCTCATATCCTGAGTTGCGTTGGGTCTATTAAACCCCATAAACTAAACCAAACGACACCAAACAACAAGGTCCTGATTTTCATGTTGTGTCATGAGAGGAATATAGCTGCGCGGCTGAAGAGCATGAGACGAATGAGTAGGCGATGCACCTGGAACCCGGTAACACTGTCGCGTTCTGCTCTTAAAGCCGAAGCTTAAGCGTCCTCCAGTTCTAACACGAAAGTCGGTTTTGGAGGAAAGCCAAGGGCGCAGTAACTGTCTCATATATCTCAGCAGACACGTCAACCGCGCCTTAATAGACTCAGTCAAAAATTGGGAGGACGCTTAAGTTTCCCTTAAGAGTAGACGCGTTAGTGCCTTATCCTCCTTTCTTCTCTTCTCATTCCTTTTCTTTCTGACTTCTCACCGAAGCTCATGTTGCAGTCGCAGTTCGTCGGTCTCGATAAACCCGACGCCACGCACGCCACCATAGCTTCCGCGCCGAACGAACCGCAGCAAGCAACAAGCTTCGCGGATAACGCGCCTTGGATGTGCGCTGCCTTGTTCGCCGCTCACCGCGTGATTCCTGCGTCCCGGCAAGGCCCCACTGAGCCCAAACTAGATTAGTGGGAGGCGCTGCCGTCGCGCACTATCTGTTGGGGCAGTGGCGTGCATTGCGAAGAGGAGGGAGTGGTTTTAGTGGGCGACGCCTGATGGCGCTACATGCGCGCCAAGCGAAGAGGAAAAAATGGCTGAGGCTTAGCTAAGGTTAAGCCTAGTCAGATGCGAAGCATATTGATGGCTAGGCTTGGTAATACATGGCTTTCCTTGGTTGACGCTCATCCCGCTCTTCATCGGTCTCTGTGGCACGCTGAAGCTTTCGCTTCTCGTTCAAATCAGCCCTGCTTCTAGGCGCCATCCCAACACCTGGCCGCCTCGTAAGTGCCCGGAGAGCGAGGCAAGCTCAGATTTATACCGCTGCTGTAGCGTCACGTGGTCAGCTGCAGCGCCTCTTATGTGGAGCCTCCACCGCCGCGGCCGACCGCGCGAGCCGGCAGCCCATCTCTCCTCTGCTGTGACGTCATGTTGTCACGTGGTGTCACGTGGTCACGCTAAAGGTCAATGGTAGCTCCACCGCCGCGCTCGACGGGCTGTAGTGTAGCTCTAGTAATATGCTTCGCATAAAAATAGCGGAAACGTACTTTGCTGCTTGCTTAACTGCGACTTCTGTAATTTCCATGCTCATAATTGCTAATATAAACCACAGTGGATGCCTCTAAAGCACCCTTCGAAGAACCGTATTCACTAGACGCGCCTTTGTTCATTCCAGTACATCAAGCTGGCGTGGCGGAGTGCTTAGCATGCTCTTCTCGCACTCCAGAGGCCCCGGTTCCGTTCCCCAACTCGACCAATTTCCGACTTGGTTTTATTTATTAATGTTTCTGGGATTTTTCGCTCACGGCCAACGTCGCCAACGACGACACCGGCTTTTCTGCGACACGGGGCCCTTAAAGCTATCGCGTGAAAATCTGGGAAGGTATACAGTTGAACGGGCATATTTCGTCGGTTCGAATGCCTGTCGCAAGCTAGCCTATAATATAACTAGAACATACAAGCTATATGCGAAGAGACATGGTATGACAGAACCCGAGCGGTTGCTCAAACAGGAATGGGTGCTCAGACGTTTAGTACTAATATAGTCCGGAATACTGGCACAGCACTCAGGTTAGCCACTTGGGGATATGCAAGACTAATCAATCTTTCATCATTGTCTGAAATACGGTCCCTTGTTGATGTCACCCTAAATTTCTTGCCATCGAAGGGATTTATGCACCATCTGCGAGTATACACACCAACGCACTACACCGCTCTCCAGATTCTCCCGGCAACTGAACCCAGTCTTCCCCTTAAGTCCTCAAAGTTTAACCCCCCCCCCCCCTACCTCAAGTAATAGACGCGTAAAGGAAGCCACTCACTCGAAAAGCCTGCATGGCTGCAGGCAATGTCCCGATGCAAACAAAAGGGCTAAAACGCACCAAGGCAGGAGAGCCATACAAGAGCTCCTAGGACAGGCGTGGAACCTACACACGCGGATACGAAAACACAGACACTCAAGCAGTGCAGTTGTGGCGGCTAGTTGGTTTGTCATCTTCAGCTTGGCACACTATACTTGGGCACGAGGGCCGTATTAAAAAAAAGAAAGAGGACAAGACAAGTTCGTGCGCGAAAATTCAACTATTTATTAAATGTACTGCTCTCATTATATACTCTCCCAAGTTTATCTCAAGCTCAGCTTAGCGTATGCTTACAGATACCCAAGCTCAGTCGTAACGAACTGCGTATCAAACCACTGCCACAGAATATGCGCCCTTCATACCACGAAGGAAGGAGGAAAGCTATGGCAATTGCCCTACACGAAAAATGCGGGACGGACTAAGGAGCTCACTCGCCACGGTGGCTCAGTGGTTAAGGCGCTCGTCCACCAAGCCGGAGTACCTGGGATCGAACACGACCGCGGCGGCAACGTTTCGATGGAGGAGGAGGAGCAAAGGGCGCCCTTGTGCTGTGTGTTGTCAGCTCACGTTAAAGATCGCAAAGTGGTCGAAAATTAATCCGGTGACCTCCACTGCGGCACCTCTTTTGTCTGTTTCTTCCTTCACTACCACTCTCCTCTCTTCTCTTAAGGCGCGGTTCAGGTGTCGACCGAGATGTGAGACAGATACTGTGTCATTTCTTTCCCTCAGTAACCAGTTGTTATTATGAAGGAGCTGTGTATGTAGACGCAGCTGAATACACCCCATGCGGAGCGTTCGCAGTGGCAGTGGTCGACAGGCGCGGGCGGCTGCGGGCATAGAGGTCATCATCATCCTGACTACACCCACTGCAGGGCAAAGGCCTCTCCCATGTCTGTCCTAGTTAACCCTGTTCATTGCAAGTTGCGGCCACTGTATCCCCGCAAACTTCTTAATCTCACCCACCCACCTACCTTTCTGCCGTCCCCTGCTACGTTTGCCTTCTCTTGAATACACTCCGTTACCCTTAAGGACTAGCGGTTATCTTGCCTTCGCATTACATGCCCTGCCCAAGCCCACTTCTTCCTCTTGATTTCAACTAGGATGTCATTAACCCGTGTTTGTACCCTCATCCACTCCACGCTCTTCAGACCTCTTAACGTTACACCTATAATTTTCCTTTCCATCGCTCGCTGCGTTGTCCTTAACTGAAGCTCAACCCTCTTTGTTAGCCTCCACGTTTCTGCCCCATAGGTGAGTTCCGGAAGATACAGCTGTTGTATACAACATAGGCGTCGGTAGTATCTAAATCTTCAGAAATAGCGGAAGAGGGAGGTGTGGCACTAGCCATAGCTAGCCCTTACGCGGATACAATCTTCTCGAATTACAAATTGGCTGTCCGTAGCTTTGCGAGCCGGCATAATCTCAACTTCGGGACAACAGATACTGAAAGTTACCAGACAACTTGACAACGAAATTGAGGTGATATGGGTGCAGGCTCTCTAGTGCAGTACTGGAAATGAGGCGGCCCACAGCGTGGCACGTGGTTTTGTCAACCGATTCGGTGGGTCGTCCGTATTCACAATTATTGCAAGGAAGGGCTGGCATCTTCCAACGATATCACCAGCAATTACAAATTTGAGAGGCACAAATTTCCACCACCTGACAAAACGCTGGATAAGGTGCAAAGACCGCCTGGAGGAGACTCCAAGCGAGGTCCTTTCTTATCCCCTACATATTGGCAAAAATGTACCCGGATGAGCAGCAGCGTAGCCAGAAATATTTTTGAAGGTGTGTTATATGCCGCCGGTAAAATAAAATAAAAATTAAACCTGCGCCCAAACACCGTAGTCATTTTAGAGCGCAGCTCTTTGGCGTCCGTTCCTGGGTTTCGCGTCGGCGTCGGCCTCGTAACCAGCTCCGCCCCCAATGTCACGCTTTTCAATTGGTCGAAATGCTCGTAACGTCACAGTTCGCGAATTTCAAATGGGGCCAATTGTACTTTGGCTAGTAACCATGCAACCAATCAAAGGGATCGTATAGTGATGCTGCAACTAAGTTGGACTGAGTTTAGTTAATTGCTTAATTAATCAATTAGCCTAATTAATATAGAGGAGAATGAAGAGGTCAGAAGAAAATAAAAGAAAGACGCGCGCCGCAGCGACAACAGCGTCCGCGGAAGGAGACGCTGCTGAAAAAAAACAAAGTACGAAGCAACGTTCCCTCCACCACCACGCACTTCCCCACTCAGTAAGACGTTGCTCGTTTCATATACGTTGTGTCGAGCATCCTAGACAGTTCCAATAATTGACAGGTTAATGACAGAACACGATGGATAGAAATACAATAATATAAATATGAAATAGCCTAATTAACCTTTCTAGTTAGACCGCATAAATCAATAAAACCGAGTACGAAATTGGTCGAGTTGGGGAATCGAACCAGGGTCTCCGGAGTGCGATACGAGCACGCTAGCCACTCCGTAATGCCAGCTGAATGGTTTGGAATGAACAAAGGCGCGTCTAGGTAATACGGCGTCTTCGTTCACTCCCATCTTCCCCCTTTCCCTTACGGCGAGGTGCAGGTGTCCACCCAGATATGCGAGAGAGATACATTTCCTTTCCTCAAAAAATAAATTTACCGTCCAGCAAGGCGTACAGCCGAATTGGCGATGGCGTTCTGTGGACTCCCTGGCAGCGTTGCAAGACGCTGTCGCGTTCCACTCTTACAGGCGAAGCTTAACATGTTAACCACACATCAGTAACACACGCAGACAGCCAATGGACGCGTCATTCGCTGGCAGCACTTGAATCATCATTCACAACCACATTCTTAACGTACGCTCCCTTGCCGCACATGCCAAGGACGTACACCACGATCACATTCTGCGCCATTCCTCTGTACTTTGCTTTGCTGAAACCTGGATGGATCCCGAAGAGCCTCTCGAAATCATAGATTTCCTATACTGCTGTGGTGCTCGCAGAGACCACAACAGAGCGGCGGGAGTCGCTATCTACTTGCGCACAGGTCTCTCTGCAATACCAGTCGAAATGTTTGGCACGTCACATGAAGTTGGCGAACTGTGCGCCGCAAAGTTGCCCAACGGCTTGCTGGTAGTAGCTGCCTACTTCGCCCCTGCCGCACTCACGAAAGACGTCGTGCACTTCCTGCAACTCGCATTAACCGTCCATCGATCCACACCGATGTTAGAAGTGGGGGACTTTTATGTTGACATAAAGACAAACAGCAATTTCCTAACACTTATGCGGGAGAACATCCCGTTCCTCTCGCTCGTAACGCGTCCCACGGCTGTGACAACCTCGCGAAGCACTTGTATAGATCTCGTCTTTGAGAATCAAGCATTGCTGTACCAAGTCGAACATATATCAGTCTATTTCTCCGACCACAAAGCTTCCTTCATGACTGTCAAGAACTGTTAGTGGAGTCTTTGTTAAAGGAATACGTGTGAAAAATAAAAAAAAAATTCTGTGATAGCGCATACATGTGTTGCTCGATTTCTTTGCCTCAATCTATCGAAAAGGTGAAACAGCTTATTTGCTGCGCTCAAATTTCGCATTAGGAAGTAACGTATTCGTCGGTAATTTTTTTCTTCTTTAATAAAGCGGAAGGGTCAGCCGTTTCGTTCTCTCTACTCATCATCATCATCAACCTGACTGCGCCCACTGCAGGCCAATGGCCTCTTCTATGTGTCTCCAATTGACCCTGTCCTTTGCCAGTTGCGGTCACTGCTTTATCCCCGCAAGCAACTCAATCTCATCCAGAATGACATGAAGTAATGGCACCAAGCTGATGCTCCGCTCATGCAGTTTTTCTTCCTTACTGAATTCACGGTACCATGAGAGAAGAGGTTGATTAAAGTATAGGCACGAGAACGGGGTGGGGGTTACAATGCAAACACGCCCAGAGACTGCCAAGGCATTCGTAACCAGCCGGATACTCTATTCTGCATCCTCTATACTGCATACTCTATAACACCCTCGGGGTGATCCTTCGTCAACTCTATAAGCGCCCACGACCTCCCCATAACGACGTAAAATCAACCTCTTATCGATCTCGGGATGACCAAGACTTTGCAGAGCTAAGCAAGGCGCACTTAAACAACCACTTGCGGTTGAACAAATCGTCAGCTGGCGAAAGCCTCCTCATGTGAGAGCCACCGCCTCCATCCGGCACCTGCCAAGGGGCTAAGCCGGGGGAGCGAACTCTGCGGCGCCAGCAGACAGGAACTCTTCTCTGTCCTGCCATCGCCAACCACTTTGATCCGAACACAGATGGGCGCTGCCCGCACTGCGGAGAGATCTGCGACATCTTTCACATGGTGTGGGCATGCGCTCAGAATTGTCACCTTCCCCCTCCCCCCCCCCCCTTTCTCCGAGAGGCATGGGAGACTGCCCTCTTCAACTGCTCTACACTGGAGTCCCAAAGGACAAACCGGGAGCGAGACGGGGCCTCGTCGTGCGGTGTTCCGGATTAAGGATACCGACCATGCAGCGGGGTTTTCTAACCCCCAAACTCTCTTTGAGAATTAGTTTTTCACCACCACCACCATGCATATTACCTACAAAGCACAAGAAGAGGATAGGACCAAGGTTCCAGAAGACTGGCGCACGCGCTACAGGTCAAACATCTGCAACAATGCATGACAAAGGAGACTATTGAGGGCCGTCGAACCGCGTGCGCGACGGCCTTTAACGAACGTTACGGCCATTGCTGCGGAATCTGCTACATGGATGCTGCTGGCCAACACCACGGCTCAGCACAATCCGTGTAGAAGATTCACTTTTCTGGCCCCAAACATTATATAAGTGGAGGAGGTCGCCATAGCCCTGGCCGCTGCAGTACCACATTGCCGGGTTATGATCACCAACTCTGGGGGAGCCTGCCGGAATCTAGAAGGACGCATCTCTCAACGCGCCGCCAAAATTTTACATATATGCGAGTACCAGGATCGCCCGGACACACGTGTCGTCACCTGGACCCCGGTACATACGGGACTAGAGGGAAACGAGGCTGCAGACGCCTAAGCCCGCGCGCTCAACCACTAGGCATCGCCTCGACACGCGCCGCCAGCGGTATCAGAACCGAACGTCGCTATTACTTACAAATACATTGCTAAATTATATCAAACCCAGCACAACCGCATTCATCCATCACTACTTCAAACAGCCGGCTTATTGCCCTTGGGGGGGTGAATACTTTCCGGGAGCTCGAGGAGGTACACCTTACAAACAAGTACACGCGCTTGTCGCTAACGGAGTCGGATCGCCGCCTTCTTGCTCGACACCATATCCAACACTCCTCTCCCATGGAAGACAGGTTTCACATCCCAGAACTGTGGAGACGTGCCCTCTACGTGCAGCGTCTTCGAGCGAATGTCACGCGAAGACCATAATGGTCGGCGCCTGGCACGAACGGAAGCCCTAGCCCTACATTCTGGTAACAAAACAGGTGTATACTACGTGGACGCCTCCGGTCCTCACCACGGGGGATGGTACACGGTCGCTGTAGTTCACTACAGCAACACGGTTAATGGCCTAACCTTCAGAGCCCGCAGTGCAACACAAGCAGAAGAGGTCGCGATTGATCTCGCAGCCTCGCTTTCCGATTCGAAATACACAATCACCAACTCACGAGGGGCCTGTCGGAACGTCGAACAAGGCTGTACTCCCTTCCTAGCCTATCAAATCTACCAAAATTTCATAAGGGATATGGACCGCGCACACCGTTACCTTATATGGGCCTCCGCTGATCAGGGGTTGGCAGAAAACGAGCCAGCGGACACCGGGATGTTTTCTCCTCACCACCTGATCAGGAACCCGATCCTAATTCGATCTATACCTTCAAAGATGTCGCAACCTACTATCAAGACAGTCATCGCCTTTACCCTCGCCCATGTAAAGGCCTAAAGAAGGCGGATGAGCTGCTCATTCTCCGACTTCTCACCAATACATTGCTCTGCCCGGCAGCACTACAACAATTTGACCCCTCCTTTAACGGCAGCTGCCCGCACTGTGGCGCGGTGTCTTCTGACACCTGTCACATGGTGTGGGCCTGTCCCTGCAACCCGGCCATTCCGCCCATCTCGAACCCATCCCGGGACGACTGGGAGGTGAGCCTGCTCGGCTGCCACAACTTACAGGCCCAACAAGCCTTAGTCAGGAGCGCCCGGGCGACAACCGCCACTGGGGTCCCATACTAGGAACCTCCACCTAGTGCTTGTAAGGATCGGTCCCTTACGGGCTGATCCAAACATACCTTCTGTCCTTGATAAATATTTTCACCACCAACATCCCCCTGCGAAAGGACTAACCAAAAAGAGGAGTGTTGGCTCCTTCTCTCATATGCCATCACGGTGCTGCGCCTGCGAGTGCTAAAATAATTTAATCGCCTTTTAACGGGGAGTGCCCGCATTGTTGGTACGCATTCTCGGACTTGTACCACGTGATGTCGGCGTGCCCCTCCTATCCTACTTACCCCCCTTCCTTTACCTACACGACCGAGCTGGGAGGGTGCCCTGGTTGGCTGTTCTACGCTGGAGAGCGAGAGAGAGAGAGAGAGAAAACTTTTTTTCAACAGGAATTCGGGGCACGCCCCAGGGTCCCCGCACGACCCCACTGCACTCAAGTGTTTATGTTCCTGAGGTCCATAACACTGGCAGCATGGCCGGTGGCGATGGTCTCCACGGCCGGGTCCTCCGAGCGCAGCACGGTCTCCCAGTCCTCCCAGGTACTGAGGTTCTCTAGGTCCCGCGGGGGAGGGTCCGCCGGGCAGAGGGAAAGGATGTGGAGGGAAGAAGCGAAGGGTTCTGGGCATAAGGCACATGCGGGAGTGGGAGAGGATGGATGATAGTGGGCTAGGTTAAGGGGTGAGGGGAGAGTGTGTGTCTGTAGTCTGCGCCAGAGTGTTCAGTGTTTGTTATCTAGGGAGGGGTGGGGCGGGGGGTAGAGCTGGCGTGAGGCTCTGTATGCCTGGGTCGGCTCACTGACTGTGTGCATGCGCTCCTTCGAGAATACCCGATGCGAAGCCACCTGAGCCCTGTTGCTACGAGCTCTCTACACAAAGACACAGGGGTACTGGACTAGGGACCCCTCCTAGGATGCGTAAGCAGCTGACCTTAAGTCCAGTCCCCACTCTGTTCTGGAAATAGCTAAACAAATGTTTTCCACAACCACCGCTATTTACTTTCCTCAAAGAACAATTTGCATCTGAAAACTGCGGTGCAACCGACTGTCGCCCAGCGCTCCCGGAGGAGTTAAACGCGAGTGCGTGTGGGTGGGTGTCAATACACCCTGGGACAGCAATGCTTTCACATTTCCACATGTAAGCGGTCCTAAGTGTCTCTGCCGAATCTTTTTAACGGTCACTGGTAACGCAGAGAGAGAGAGAGAGAAAAAACTTTATTTACAGAGGAATTCGGGGCACGCCCCAGGGTCCCCGCACGACCCCACTGCACTCAAGTGTTTATGTTCCGAAGGTCCATAACACTGGCAGCACGGCCGGTGGCGATGGTCTGCACGGCCGGGTCCTCCGAGCTCAGCAGGGTCTCCCAGTCCTCCCAGGTCTTGAGGTTCTCTAGGTCCCGCGGGGGAGGGTCCGCCGGGCAGAGGGAAATGATGTGGAGGGAAGAGGCGAAGGGTTCTGGGCATAGAGTGCATGCCGGAGTGGGGAAGGAGGGATGATAATGCGCTAGGGTAAGGGGTGAAGGGAGTGTGTGTGTCTGTAGTCTGCGCCAGAGTGTTGCGTGTTTGTTATCTAGGGAGGGGTGGGGCGGGGGGTAGAGCTGGCGTAAGGCTCTGTGCGCCTGGGTCAGCTCACTGAATGCGTGCATGCGCTCCTTCGTGAATCCCCGATAAGAGGCCACCTGAGCGCGGTTTAAAGAACCTCGGGCTAAAAGGTTGCCGGCCTCGTTTCCAGGATTCCCGGAGCGCGCGGGCAACCATATCAGCTCCACTTGGCGGGGCGGGGGGGGGGGGGGGGTGGCATCGGGCGAGTCCAGTATGCCAAAAGCAGGGACATGGACTCGGCCTCGAGCAAAATTTAGAATCGCAGTTTTAGAATCGCTTCAATGTACCGGGCTTCCGTGCGGGTTATAGCAAGGGCAATGGCGGCTTCCTCTGCAGCCTCTGGGGACGTGTCTGGAGGGAGAGGTAGTGTGAGGAGGGCGGATAACGCAGGATGACGTGCGTTTTCAAGCGAAAAGCTTCACTACCCCCACCAAAGCTCTGCTTCGCGTGAGCCGTCGAAGCAAAGATTTGCCACAGCTGCGCATACGCGAAACCGAGTGACTTAAAACACGGCACAAAAAAATAATAAAGACAAACAGAGCGCCAGGAAACTGTCATATCTCGGTGGACACCCGAACCGCGCCGTAAGGGAAGGAAAATTAAAAGAAAATTGCTTTTACGGAAAAGAAACGACGCCTGTCTCTCTCATATCTCGGTGGATACCCGAACTGCGCCGTAAGGCCCTTAAGGAAACTGAAATTAAATGAAAATTGGTTTTAAGGAAAGGCAATCCCTGGGTCTCGTATCTTGGTGTACACCCGAAAGGAATGGACAGCACAGTACGTGTCTGTAAAGCAACCTTCTAAGACAGCACCCTATTCACTACACGCGCGTCTGCTCCTCTGCCTCCGTACAAGCAGTGTGGAGACGGCCGAACGCCTCCACCGTCATCGTGGTGCTCCCAGTGCATTGTGCGCCAACTGCGACAACCATGATGTCAAACCAACCACAACTGCAGCTTTTCGCTTGTATATCCAGGCTTAACCATAGCTAAGCCGCTGCCTAATTTTTTTTTATGCGAAGCATATTACTAGAGGTACACTACAGCCCTTCGCCGTGGTTACGCGCCATGCACACCACGTGGTACAGTGACGTCACACCACGTGACATACCACGTGACACATGACGTCACGACAGAGGAAAACGGAGGCACACTACAGCCCTTCGCCGTGGTTACACGCTGTGCACACCATGTGGTACAGTGACGTCACACCACGTGACATACCACGTGACACGACGTCACGACAGAGGAAGATTAGGGTCCACCTCGCGCCGTCGCTCTGGTTGCACGCCTACAGACCACGTGGTACAGTGACGACACACCACGTGACACATGACGTCACGACAGTTCGCCGTCACGCGCTGGAAGAGGGAGAACGATGTCATCGCACAGACACCGGAATGTCCTCGAGCGGCATTCCCGCGCATTTCCAACGCGCGTTCACACTCGGTGTAGGTGAAACGCGGAGTCGTCGAGGGCTATGTACTCTCGACCACTTAACGCGACCTCTTGCCAAGCTCTTCCCGGCGAATAAAATGTTTTACAATCAAGGTGAAACGCGTCCACCGGGCAGGCGGACGCGGCTTCCGTGGCAATCCAGGCGCCCACCCAACGCGCGTCTCGGGGTTAGTCGGCGTTCCGCTGTAGCCATGCCGTTGTCTTCCCCCACGACGAAGGCTTCTAGTGGTTGTATTAAAATGACCAAGTATTCAACCAAGGAAAGCCATGTATTACCAAGCCTAGCCATCAATATGCTTCGCATCTGACCAGGGTTAACCAAGTTAAGCCTCAGCCATTTTTTGATTTACGTATTGCGGCTCTGCAGCCGGTCACATACCCATGTATAACTTCGGCATGGCGCTAGCGAGCGGCCATTGTTAACTGTAGCTAAGAAACAACCTCACATTTATTTGTTCACGCTTCACTGCGTGCTATTCTTTTTTAACAGTTTGATCTATTTTATCACGCGCAGTGCAAGGATGGCTTACTAAGTAATTTGCTTTGAAACAGCTTAAAATAAACGTAGTCAACATACCGGCTTTTCCAGTGCTTTTTCTTCCGCTTGAAATGATTGCATACAACAGTAGCAGCGAAGCTGGACGTTTTTTTTTGCATTCGGCAGATATGCACCTCTATAGGCTGTAATTTGTCCCTCAGGTCCCTCACGCTCAGGTCCCTCACCGCAGCGCTGCCAGAGGTGGAGCTTTACTCAACCCCCGCCTCTCGGGTATGCGAGCTCCTGGCCTTACAAGAAGCCCCACGGGAGAAATTGGCGCTTAGCAGAGAGGTGCGATGGCGGGACCTGACGTCGTCATCCCTTCCCGCAGACGTGCGTGACTTTGGCTGGCTACGGGGCTGGCGGGCCCTGCCTACGGCAGATCGCCTGGCGGCTTGGGGCGTGGCCCCCTCCGACCGATGTCCGCAGTGTGGCCTTGTCGAAACCCTGCCGCATGCACTCTTTGAGTGTTCCGTTGCCAGGACATTTTGGGTCCTGATGTCGAGAATGTTTGGAGCGACCCTGGGCCCCAACTCGAGGTTTCGCGACCCATTCACACGCATACTTCTTTGCGTCGGGGCATTCGTGCTGTGGCGCCAGAGAGGTGTGGCGGCTCTGCAGGGACGACCACAGAGGGCCATGTACCCCATGTTACAGCGGGTACGTGCACGCATGTTGGCCCAAGCCTGCGTGGACCTCGTGTCGCTGGAGGAGCGCCAGTTCCTTCGGCGCTGGTCCACCCGTTTTATCGACGCGAGCAAGGGCCGTGTGTCGGTACGGCTCCTGCCGTATTAGGTGTGGCGTGCCCGTGTGGTGCGCGTTCTGTTCGCGCGTTCTGTACGCGCATTGTGTTCGCGCATTGTGTTCGCGCGTTGTGTTCGCGCGTTGTGTTCGTGCGCGAGGTTTGTGCACGTGATTTGTGCACGTGATTTGTGCGCGTGATTTGTGCGCGACGTTTTGTGCGCATATTTGTGCGCAGAGTTTGTGCGCGTTGTTCGCGCTTTAGTTTGTGCGCGTCACTTGTGCGCGATGGTTGTGCGCGGGCTTTTGTGCGCGGTTTTTAAATCCGGCGTGCTTCCCCCGCGCGTTTGGACTCTTGAACTTTCTGAGACATGTTGTGTTCTTGGACACTTAAGTTCACCGCGTGTGTATGTTTGCACCGGGCGACGTCAGTCGCTGCAATGTACCTTTGTTTTGTAGAGGGACGGACGTCCCTTTTTGTCTAAGGGTCCAATAAACTTCTCTTCAAAGGCTGTAATTTTTGATATGTACGGTGTGTTAAAATAAGGTCATGGTGTTTCTGGGTGGCCACCCACTTTGTATACATTTGTTTTGCCCTCAGTCATGAGTGTTTTTCCAATGTTTTGTTTGTTTGCTGCTGTTGAATAAACTTCCCTTTTATTCTGAGTGGAGAGAAGAATATGAACGGTAGCCATGTCGTGCCAATCTGTGCTTGTCATGAAAAAACTATTCACAAATCACGTGCGGTTAAAGTGCTCCTGAATGGCAACTGCTCCGATACCTCATTGACCCCACACACACCAAATCAGCAACAAAACACCACGTGACACGCCTCACACACGAACACATCCCGACACCCTCCTAGACACACTTCAAACCATGTACACCTCTCCAGGCACCCCCACACCTCTACCCCACACACAGGACAAGCAAATCCCATACTCGACACCGATATCATGGAGACAAAAGTTAGAACGGCCCTCCTGATTCTCCGCGCCAACTCCGCACCTGGTGCAGACCAAATCACAAACTCCAATTGTCCTCTTTGCCCGGGATACATCACGCTCTTTATGCGGATGACATTACAATCTGGCCCACGCAAGGTAACCTGGGCCACATGGAATCCTGCCTGCAAGCAGCGGCGACCCTAGTCGACGACTACGCGGCCTACTGCGGACTCCAGTGCGCCCCGTCGAAATCAGAATTTGTGCACATACGTCCCCCCCCTCGGGACACAACGCCGCTTTGCATCAGTCTCCCCTCGGGACCGATCCGGGAGTCCAAGGAGATCCGCGTCCTTGGTCTCTTCATACACCACCAACGCAGAGTCGACACCACCCTAGCCAAACTTCGCACGGTGGGAGACCAGGTGGGCCGCATGGTCCGCCGGGTCTCCAACAAGCGGGGCGGATTACGAAGCAAGGATGCACTGCGGCTTGCCCATGCTTTCGTAACGAGTAGAATCCTCTACTCAACCCCCTACTTGCACCTGCGCAAACATTATGATGACCAACTGGAGGTCATCCACCGGAAAGTCATCAAGCGGGCTCTCGACCTCCCGGTCACCACGTCCAACCAGCGACTTCTGGCCTTGGGCATGGTGAACACATTTCGGGAGCTTCGAGAGGCCCACTTAGTCAACCAATACACGCGTCTTGCACAGACCACGTCCGGTCGCCGCCTCTTGGACCGGCTACACATCAAACATGACTACCATATTGAGGAAAGGGAGAGAGTGCCAGAACCCTGGAGACGCGCCCTCCGGGTCCGACCCCTTCCCCGCAACATGTCCAGAGAAGACCATAGCGGTTGTCGCAAGGCGCGCGCGGCAGCGTTGGCGCGATACTATGGTAACCAACAACATGTGTATTACGTGGACGTTGCCGGCCCACACCACGGGGTGTGGTACACGGCCGCAGTCGTACACAACACAAACACAGTCAACGGGCTCACTTTCAAAGCCTACAGCGCAACACACGCGGAGCAGATTGCCATTGCTCTTGCTCTCACTACTCCCAAGTCGAAACACATCATCACCGACTCGCGAGGGGCCTGTCGGAACTACGAGTTGGGCTGGGCTCCACCGCTTGCCTGGCGCATACTGGAATATAGCTGTCGATCTGAAGATCCAACTCCACGCAACCTGATTTGGGCCCCCGGTCACCAGGGACTCCAGAGAAACGAACAGGCCGATCAGGCCGCCCGCGCACTCTCTCCCCGGGCTATCTCCCTGTCCTTGGAAGGGTACTCCCAATCAGACAATCTGGCCATTACATTCAAACAAATCACCGATTACTACAAGGAGGAGCACCGGCGCTACCCGGCCCCTTGTAAGGGTCTGGATCGCGCTGACGAGCGCCTCCTCATCAAAATTCTTACTAACACTGTACTGTGCCCGGCAGTGCTTAAAAATTTCAATACATCCTTTGATGGCGCGGGCCAGTTCTGTGGGGAGGTGGCTGACACCTTCCACATGGTTTGGGCGTGTCAGTCAAACCCATCTATCCCCCCCAACCCCACCAGAGAGGGCTGGGAGGCGGCCCTGCTCGGCTGTCAGGACCTAAAGACCCAAAAGGCCTTGGTTCACCCGACGCGGGCGGCGTTGCTTGCCAATGGGGCCCCGGAATAGGGGCTCCACCTAGTATTGTTAGGGGAAAGGGCCAATAGGGCCTACCCCAATCACCTCTCCGTAAATATTTATTGCATTATAAATGTTTTTCACCACCACCACCACCATCCATGATCCGTAATCTGGACGACCGATCGATCACCCAGATTACGAAATACTTCAACCAGTGCTGGAGGGAGGGTAGCCTCCCGCAGTCCTGCCGTCACGCGAAGATAATATTCATACCCAAACCCAACAAACCACTTACCATTCAAAACCTTCGCCCGATATCGCTAACCTCATGCCTCGGGAAGCTCCTCGAGCACGTTGTGTTAGCGAGACTCACAAGTCACATGGCGGACAACAATCTTTACCCGCATAGCATGGTGGGATTCAGCCTCCATCTATCCGCACAGGACGCCATGCTGCAGCTCACACGAACTTTTTGACCCGCTTCTTCCAGGTCACACCAAGGCAGTCTTAGCTTTGGATCTTTCCAAAGCTTCTGATCGCACTGAACATCAGGCGATCATGACTTCCCTATCCCCAATAAATGTGGGCGTGCGCACGTATGCCTACATTCAAGCATTCCTCACTGACCGCACGGCTGAGTTTCACTTCGTCCCTTTCTCTTCCCCCTCCTACACGCTTCAAAGTATCGGCACCCCTCAAGGGTCCGTCCTTTCCCCTTTCTCGTTAACATTACCCTCATCCCCCTCGCCCAAAAATTGGCAACTATTACCGACCTGAAGCACACTCTTTATGCCGACTATATCACCCTGTGGACCACCCTTGGCAGTAACGGCGACATAGAGAACACCTTACAGCAAGAAAACCGGACTTACCCAATATTACGTACGGACCATCGGACTGTCTTGCTCCCCAGAAAAGTCCGAACTGCTCCTCATCCGCCCTAAGAACCAACGGTGTCCCCGCTCGCCCATTGCCATTGAACTGAATGGCGATCCGGTACCTGAGGTTGGCACCCTTCGTGTATTGGGCCTGCACATCCAGAATGGTGGCAAAAACCCCACCACTCTCAAGAAACTCAAGCAGGTTGTAGGCGCGATATCGCACCTCATCAGCAGGGTTTCGGGGCATCATAGAGGTATGAAGGAGCGCGACCTATGTGGCCTCATTCATGCCTTTGTCCCCAGCCGTTTGCTGTACACTACCCCATACTTACAACTATCCAAACATGAGATAAACGCTTTGGATCATTTGATTCGCAAGGCATTTAAAGTATCACTTCATCTTCCCCTCAGCACGCCCACAGACAGATTACTAGGCCTGGGCCTCCAAAACACGATCGGGGAACTCGTGGAGGCCCAGCGTCAGGCCCAATACATCAGGCTCACACAAACCTCTACAGGTCGGTATATCCTGTACTCCCTCGGAATCAGAATACCGGCCAACGACCCAACCCTCCTCGTCATTTCACGACCTCTTCACCGGGAGCTCTTCATCAGGCCGCTCCCGAGGAATATGCACCCGTGCCACCATGAGTAGCGCCGCAGAGCCCGTGCGAAGGCACTCCATCGAGCATACGGCTCTGAGCCAGACGCAGTATGGGTGGACGCTGCCTGCAGGGGTGATGAAGCGAGAGCAGCTGCGGTGGACTCCTCTTTACCCGCCCTCCTCACAGTACCTCTCCCTCCAGACACCACCCCAGAGGCTGCAGAGGAAGGCGCCATTGCACTTGCTATCGCCCGCACGGAAGCCCGGTACATTTTAAGTGACTCTAAAGCTGCTATTCTAAATTTTGCTCGAGGCCGACTCCATGTCCCTGCTTTGGGCATACTGGACTCGATCGATGCACCCCCACTCCACCGAGTGGAGCGGATATGGGTGCCTGCGCACCCCGGGCATCCCGGAAACGAGGCAGCCAACCTTTTATCCCGAGGTTCTTTAAACCAGGCTCAGGCGGCCTCGGATCGAGGATTCACGAAGGAGCGCATGCACTCATTCAGCGAGCTGACGCAGGCCTAAAAAGCCTCACGCCAGCTCTATCCCCCGCTGCACCCCTCACTAGATAACAAACAAGCAACACTCTGGCGCAGACTACCGACACACTCTCTCCCCTCGCCCCTTAGCCTAGCCCACTATCATCCCTCCTTCCCCACTCCGGCTTGCGCACTATGCTCAGAACCCTTCGCCTCTTCCCTCCACATCCTTTCCCTGTGCCCGGCCGACCCTCCCCCGCGGGACCTAGAGAACCTCAAGATCTGGGAGGACTGGGAGCCCCTGCTGCGCTCGGAGGACCCGGCCGTGCAGACCATCGCCACCGGCCGGGCTGCCAGTGTTATGGACCTTAGGGACATAAACACTTGAGTGCAGTGGGGTCGTGCGGGGACCCTGTGACATGCCCCGAATTCCTTGTACAATAAAGTTTTTTTTCTCTCTCTCTTCCAGTTTGTGACGTTGAGTGCGTTCATGAGACTGGGCAGATATTGAGATCGGGTAGCGTGCTTGGGCCGAAGGAGGGGATGCTTGCAGTTTGTGAAGTTGAGTGCGTTCAGGAGACTGGGTAGTATTGAGATCGGGTAGCGCGGTCGGGCCGAAGGTGGGGACGAGGAAGTCTGAGACGTGTTCTAAGGGGAGAAAAGGAGGAAAAAATTTATACAGACTATTTACATGATTGACAAGAAAGAGAAACTGAGAGTGCCTCTCAGTGGAAGGGAGCTTCTTCGCCAACGGGAGTCTTGGCCGCACTGTCTGCCGATTTTTATATGCTCTTCATTCCCTTGGATCCCTGGATGGCGGCCGGGCCTGCTGCAGAACGTGTGTCCCGCTCTTTCGCAGCTCGGTCGATGGAAAAGGGTAGAGGCTGAGTCATCAAACACTGCGGGAAAGGAATTTCCCGAAGTCTACCAGGAGGCGAATGTCCTCGTACTCCCCGCCGGATGTCCGAAACAAGAGACCTCTGTGGAGTACACAACCGTCTTTCAATTAACAGCAACAGCTTCACATTGCGCAGCACCACTCCGTCATCCGGCCGAGGGTATATTTGTAAACCTGACACCGCCATCGTCGCCGCTGCTGCCGTCGTCGCCAGCCCTCGCCGCATCTTCGGCCTTTGCTGTCTTCGGCTTCGCCGCTGACGCCGTGGTCACCCCGGTCGAGAGAGTCCGCTGCCTTAATCTACTTAGGCGGCAGAAGGAGAGGTGGGGGAGGGCACCCCAAGCTTGACAGTAGGCAGCTGATCCACCCCGGCAGCTGGCAGTTAATGGCTCATCGCGACAGAAAACAGCGGCTTATTACTGGCGTGCCGCGTGTCTGCCATAACGCCATCGCTAACGCATGCACATCTCTCTCTAATTACCCCATGTACCTCAAATCGTGATTGAGGCGTCCTCTGACCCAGGGAGCCAGTTATGCGCACTTCCTTAAAATTAACGGTCTAAAACGTTGTCAACGCCAACGGCAAGGAACATAATGAACGCCGACGGCCTACGGCTTTAGTGCCACGTTTCTGCCATAATGTTGTCAATGCCAACGCATTCAGCGCACCACAAACCCACCCGAGCTATCCTGGCGCTGGACCTTACCAAGGCATTCGGCAATGTACATCACACTGCCATTTTGCACGTTCTCTCCTCTCTCCATGTCGGACCTCGGGTCCATGATTTCATCACCGCTTTTCTTGATCCCCGCACAGCCGAAATCTCATACGGTCCACTTCTCCGGGGCAAGAAGGGTACCCCCCAAGTTTCTGTCTTTTCCCCGCTTCTTTTCGACATATCCCTCTTCCCGCTGGCACGCACTCTTCGCAGTATTCCAGCTCTATCTCATGCTCTCTGCGCCGATGACATCACCCTCTGGGTGACCACCGGCAATTTTGGCGATATGGATACCACTCTCCAGGCGGGCAGGGACGCGGTGATGACACGCTCGGGATACCGGGTTGAGCTGCTCCCCTTCCAACTCGGAGCTTTTGTTCATTCGGCCTCGGGGTGTGGCCCCCCTGTCACCTCCTCTCACAGTCTACCTGGACGGCACACCCATTCCTCTTGTCTCTACCCACCTCATCCTAGGACTATCCTTCACTGTAATGGCAAGCACACCACCCTCTTCACTCGTCTCTCAAACACTGTACACCAGACAATCCGCCTCGTACGCAGCATTGCCAACCGCCACCACGGCATGCGCGAACACGACCTCCGCCGCTTGGTTCAGGACTTTGTTCAAAGGCGCTTCATCTATTCGCTTCCTTATCTCTTCCTTTCTCACACCGAGGAGTCAACAGCTTCATTCAACAGGCGCATACGTCGGCCCTATCCCTTCCCACATCTACTTCGGCGGCTCGGCTATTGTTCATGGGGGCGCCCACAACTGCCTTATGGAGCTGACGGAGGCCCATCGTATGGCACAGCTCCTCCGCACCTGCCCGGGTCGTGCACTTCTCTCCGCCCTTAAGCTCTCCCCTCTTATCCCCCTTCCCACCTCACTGCCCATCCCTTCATACGTCTCCTCCCTCCTAACCGTTCATTCGTTCCCTAAGAATATGAATCCTCAACACGACCCCTCCCGCAGAGCACCGCGAGCCTCCGCGCTCTGGCGTGAGTACGGACGGGAAACCTCACGTGGCTTATGTGGATGCCGCCTCGTACAGACTCTACCCAGCCCACACCCCTGCAGTCACTGACAACTCTCTCCAACCCACTCTTACTGCCTCAGTATACGGTTCGACCTCTGTTCATGCCGAGGAGTAAGCTATTGTCCTTGCCATGATGCAGACCTCTGCTGGATTGCTTTTTCAGTGCCTCCAAGCCTGCGGCCTAAAACTACTCGGTTGGACGGGTGGCACCCCTGTCATCGACATCTTACGTTCAGGCACCATCCCTCTCGCCCAATCCAAATCATCTGGGTGCCCGCTCACGCGGCCCATCCCGGCCACGAGGCGGCTAATTCTGTCACTGGCGTTTCGACCGACCGAGCAAGCCCAACTCCGCCGGGAATGGAAGCGCGTGACGCGCTCCTCACGTACCATGGTATTACTTTACACTACTGAAAGTTCGTGGTTGCCCCCCGTTTCGTAGTTTCCTTGGTTAGCCCTAATTAATTTCGTTACTTTTTATGACCACGGGTCGGTTTTTTTATCAAGGAATCTTCATATAAATATGCGCTGTCCACACATCCCACGATATCTGTGATGCTGCCGGAAAGAAGGAAGCTTCCTCAATATAAGCACACATGGCCCCTGTAGAAGAAGATTAGCTGCTGCGGTCGCTCAGTGCTTGTGGTGGTCGGCTGCTGATCCGAAAGACGTGGGCTCGATCCCGGCAGCAGCAGTCGCGTTTCAGAAGCGGTGAATTCATACTTAAGGTCTGTGCACTGTTCGATGTCACTGCACATTAACGAATCACAGGTAGTCAAAACGATCCGGAGCCCTTCATTACAGCGTCCGTCATAGCCTGAGCAGCTTTATGTCTTTAAACCCTATAAACCAATCTAAAGAAAAGTGAGCTAGCGCTTCTGCACCTCTGCTTCACTAAGCGCGTCGAAGACGTTCGTTATATAGAGGCTCACAGTTGTTTGTTGTGGCAGCGCTGGCGCGTGACATTGCGCAATCTGCCGTGTATGAAAAGTAGAAGTGGCACGCGTACGGTTCGCTTGTGTTGACAAACGGAGCTTTATCCCCACAACGAACGACACCAGACACCACGACTCTCACACTTTCGCATACTCTTAAGCCACCTGTAGAGCCTATACGAGTGGACGTGTCCCGCGCACGGCTCCCCGCGTATTTGCGGGCCATCTCCAACATGATGATGTCATCAACTGGGTCCCAGGACATGGAGGACTCGTTGCCATTATTAGGGCTCATGCCCTAGCTCAAGGTTAAACTTACCGAGCGGGGCACACTGACTGCACTTTCTAACCCCGCTAAACCCATTTTTCAACCCGCCTAGAGACCATCCACCTAAAAGGAGTCTCTACCCCTCGCCACATAAGCCACAATTCTCGGCTGACTCCTACCACCTGAGACGCATCCAGAAACTCTTTCCTCAATCTCCACCACCTGCACCGCATTCACCTAGCATTCTATGCAGATACATGTGTCTGGTGGCGTGGTGTTCCTATATTTACGCATATTAGATAAGGGAGTAATTACTCATTGACATCCACCCAAGCGCAGCCTAACGGCTACAAAGGAAAGCTATATAGCTTTTCTACAAAGGAAAGGAAAGCTATACAGCAAATACAGCCGTGTCTGTCTATTTTATTATGCAAACGAGGTTACAGAGTTTCCTGAGGCGATACCGTTCGCAGCTTTACTACTATGCTATTATTGTTCTATGTGCTAATTATTTACTTTCCACTAGTATTCGAACAGTGCACGATCAACCTGAATAGTAAAAACACAGGGACCTCAACATACAAAGGAATAGGAAAGACACCAGGACACCCTTTATGATTTAAAATAAAGTCGCTTTTTTGCAAGTAAAATGACAGGCGGTAGAAAATGTGGACGCAGGATCCCCACGAGAATTGCCGCGGACGTAAAAGTCAACGTAACGTCTTAATTAAATTATTGAAAGTAAAAATATTGCACTCCATATGGCACTTGAATAGTGTTTCTTTTCATTTCATTTTGTGCGAAGCGTTCACAATAGCCCGCTTTTTACCGTCCTCACCTCTTACGCAATCGATGGTTTTAGCTTCCTATTATGATGTGAGAGGTACTCTGTCCCCAGACCATCGACAGTAGTTTCGAGGTGGTTTCACCTAAGGGCCGCCGGTCCATTCTAAGAATTGCCTATAGGGAGCGGCCATTACCACGGCATTGTCCAGTAAACGACCTGGCTCTATCGGTTGTGCTCGGTCCAGGTTGCGAGCACCACTCTTTCTTTCGATGCCGCGGCGTGGGAACGACATCACCTATGTCTGCGAAGGTTCTCTTTCCGGAAGGCAATTTCCGCTCTGTAATGGGACTTAGCTTCGACGCCCCCTTTTTCAGCTCTTTCATGCTGAAGGGCGCCCAGTACATTGACAAAGGATTCTGTCTTCGTAAAGGAGAGTACAGTCCTCAGATTCTGGCTATTGACCCTCCAGAAGGGCTCAGGGCAGGCAACCTTCTATTCAGCTTTTCTAAATATCGCAGGAAAAGCACGGTGCTTGAGCTGCATGTTTTTTACACAGGCTGTACATCACCTGGCTGATACCTTTCCGGCGTAGACTGTATCTGCCATTTCTTTCTAAGCTGCGCTGCCTAAACCAGTAATTTACAGACGGGGTGCTCCCTATACGACAGAGAAGCTCCGACCCGGTGATCTGATTTCACGAGGCGGTTATGAATATACACGCAAGCCATTTAGGCCAACAGAAGTTTGTTTCTACAGTTGTTATTTCAAGCCTACTTATTTTAGACCAGCACAAACACAGATATTGTTACGAAGAAGAAGAGGGCAGTGGCGCGGGACGGAGCGCTCGCGCTAGGCCGGCAGCCATTAAACCATATTATCAGCTGTCATCATGTCGTGCTTTTCTTAGGCTTGCCGCCTCGTAACATTTGGTGTGAGGTGCGGGTTCCTCCTCGTCATCCTGTTCCCTGGAGCATCGCCACCTTCTGCTCGCCTTCGTCGCTGGCCGAGGGGACCTCGACTCCGCCGCCAGCTCAACCCGAGCCCGACCTGACCAGAACCGACCAGCCGCTTTCCCCAGCTCCGTCCCCAGCCCTGACCACAAGACACGACGACCAGGACCAGACGCAGCATGACCCGACGACGACCCAAATCAAGACGGCACCCCCACCCAAGCTGTCCGGCGAGTCCTTAACCCCTGACCTTCGGCTGTGGGCGACCGACCGCTGGACCTGAAGCTCCAGGGACAACCATTCATCGGATCATCTCGTTCATCTTGGCGGCAAGCCTTTCATCTTCTTGTATCCTCTGTGTTCATGGTCATCGCCACCTCATCTTCGAGAATTTAAGCAACCGATCGGGACGATCGCTCGGAGGACCCGGGTCGTGTTACGAAGAAGAAGAGGGCAGTGGCGCGGGACGGAGCGCTCGCGCTAGGCCGGCAGCCATTAAACCATATTATCATCTGTCATCATGTCGTGCTTTTCTTAGGCTTGCCGCCTCGTAACAATATGATGAAAGAAAAAACTGGTAATGGCGCAAGAAACGAGGAGACGGAAGGCACACAAAAGACAGGACTGACCCCAGTCCTGTCTTTCGTGTCAGTCCTCTGTTATGTGTGCCTTCCGTGTCTTCGTTTCTTGTGCCATTACCAGTTTTTTTTGTTTCAACATGAACCAACTCGCCCAAACTCTAGTTTTAGTCGACAGATATGAGAAGGTGCCAGATATGATCATAAGAAAGCGGCAAGCGGTGTTCTTGTCCATAGAAACTGGAGGGTTAGGAACAGTGGGTAATTCAGAAAATCAGGTTCCATAGGGCAAACCACGAAGAGAGAAGACACTACACAAAAAAAAGCGTCCAGACAAAGGCGATTGTGTGTTGTCCCTTCGTTGTTTTCCGCTATGGGACCTCTTGTCTTGTATGTCAGTGGCTGTACAGAAGACGGCATTTTATATAAGTCTTCTCCGAATTTAGTGTATTAAAATGGCTGTGGCTCAGCTCAGCCGGGTTATAGGGAGCGAAAGGTAACCGAACCAGTGGCTGATTTTGACGCGGAGACGTTGGCAGCATCCTCCGCCCTAAGATGCTCTGCCACACTTCCGCCCCAACTGTGGTTGCGGCGCACGCGAGCTCTCCTTTTCAATGCTCCGCATGCGACACACCTGGCGAAGCGAGCGGAGGCGAGCGCAACGACGGGGGCAAGCGGTGTGACGTTATACCAAACGGCGGCGGCGGCTCCGCGGCGAGGCGCACGGTGTGACGTCATGCCAGTTGGCGCGGCGAGCGCGCGGCGTCCGCCAGCTGCGGCGGTTGCCAGGCAACGGCTTAAGGTCGGTCTCTGTGCCTCCTCGGAGCACCGCCACAGCGAAATCGCAAGTTTGTGGCCAATGTAGCTTTCGCTACAAAATAGATTAGGCGTACGCGGTTTCTGTGATTACGCGTAGTCTAAGACGCATTAGCATAGGCCTTGTATTACTTTGGAGAGAGCTGTAGAGTGGAGAGTACCACGGGGAGATTGTTTGCACTGATTAGGCCCTCCTGATGGGCATTGCGGGCTCTCACGTACGTTGTGTTGTTGGTGCTAATAAGCCGGGTTGACCTCAGCTGTATGATCTCATCGCCAGGTTCTTCCAGTTCAGCCGAATGCCTTGCACCCGATCTGTGCTGAGAAGTGCTGGTGCTGTGTTGTTTAAGAATGCGGAAATGAAGTTATGAATAGAGCATATTTATAGCCTTATTATTATTAGAGGCCTGGGTATTTCGCTTTAGTCTTTCCTCTTTATTTCCAGCTTACTCAGCAGTGAGTAATTGTATTTCTTCTATATTTTTCTCGAACTTTTCATCTGTTGCTAAAAAAAAACCCACAGTTCAAGCCCTGTTTTTCCTTTTCTGATGATCCCTAAAGTTTTACCCAACAGAATATAATGAAGACTAACTTTGGGAAGTCAACCGCATGTCTAAGATTATTTTGATCGCAATATCAAAGCGCGCATTGGCCGTAACGCGCAAACAACTGCGAAGAGCTGGCGGCATCAAGATTGCCTGAGCAGCCTCGTTTTCCGCCCGTGGCCCAGAGGATGGCCACTGGCGTGACATCCAGCCCAAAGGCCGCTCAACAGCCACCCCAGCGTGAAATGGGAAGAACGGCTTGCGCCTTACACGCATGGCGGGCTTACTACGCGGCCTGAATGACAGGACTACTCTACGGACGACACTGCACCTACATTTCTCTAAGCCATATACTAGCAGCGAGGGCTGGGTAGCAAAGAACAAACAACGTGTGTAGCATAAAAATAGCAAGGACTTCTTTTTACGGCGCATGATACCCGCGCTCCGCTGCGCTTACATGGATAGCGCGACGCTAGATGTGTCGAGTTCAGCGGCCCATGTCATTGTCGTTATGCAGCAACACATAGGATTGAGAAAGGCGGAACAAGGGACGCGTTAACCAACTGAAAGAGCGCTTTGTCCGTAAACAATACGATGCTACGCGCCTGAGGAGGTATATCTGGTCGTCTAATAATGAAAACCTGTCCACTTAGAAGAGCGCCGAATTGCCTTCACTTTTAAGCGTATCATCTGCTGAGCTTTAACCTATGATTTTTTCTTTCTTCTCCTTGCGTTCAAATCCCCTCATCATTGCTTCGTGGGTGCATGTTAACTGAAACGAGTGTGCAAAATCCGTGGCGAGTACTTTGATGGAGTGAACGAATAACAGGCAAATCAGTGTCACAAACTTTTGCCTAACGAAAACCAAATATTCTTCGCTGAAGATGCTGCTGAAGATAAAGCTGTGGCTGAATAATTGGGAGACATTACGAAGGCACCAAACCGTGCTGCCACCAACTGCGCCCCAATTTCACCTTGCCTAGAAGGGGTCGCCATCCCCCGCTTTCATCTCCTGTCTTCAGCGACTTTTCTTTCCTTCTTTTCTCGATGTATTTCTTGCCTCGCAGGCAACGCATCTGGGAGTTCTCTTCCTGAATGCGAGAAAGTCGACCCTGCTTACGTCCTCGCATACTTGCACACGCGATCACAAAGACTCCCGGCAGCTCTTTCATCCAGCCTACTGGCCTCCCGCCACGTTCTTTTTCGCTTCTGGAACCCTCGAGCACAGGCCTTCGGTCTCGTTGCGAAACGCACTTGTTTCATTATTTTTATCTTTCCAGCCTAACTATAACGACGACGCCGTCTAACTGCGCTCAAACGCATACTATCGTTCGAGTCGCTCTTGCCCACTTTTTATTCGCCACGACCGAAGAGAGGTTCGTGTTATGACGTTCCGCAGCAAAGCGAACTTCCCGGAACCACTCGTTTGTAAAACCCGCGGGGAAGGACCTTGTCGTTGGCATCGCATACGCTCTATGCTTCGGTGTGTTCGCTGCGCCGCAAGGCATGGCTTCGCAAAGTCCCGCCGCTTCTGTTGTTCTGTTGCGGTGTTGTTGAAGCATAGGCGAATTTTTCCTAATCATTATACTTCATTTCATATTTCAATGCTTCAATTCAACGTTTCCAAAATTAGTTTGGTTCCCCGCAATCCGAGACACACTAGAAGCAACACCCGGTAACAAACGTAGATCTCTGTGATTTCTCATATTAAGGACTGTAATAACTTGTTGAGGTTTAGTTTCGAGCTGAGTGGTGATCTGCAATATTGTGAGCTCTAATTTTGCTTTCTTTGGACGTCACGATGGGGCGATTTGTTAGGTATGGCTGCGGGCTTAAGAAAAAAGGGGACGCTAGAGAACGGGAGGCGCGAACGAAGGCTGTGCCTTTTCAGTTGTAACCTCATACTAGGCTGACTACGGAAAAGGCCGGTTCGAATCCTCCGAGGTGGTCCCATAGCTGTGCGAGAACGCAGGCCTGCACTTTGTTCCAGAAACTGTGGAGTAAGTAACTGTTGACTACATGACTAACCGGTACATCCTGTGACATATTGTAAATTGATAACAGTTAACATAATTGTATATATATTTTTTCCTTTCTATAATTCCCTGTAACCCAACAGCACGCATCTTAAGAAGTTTGAAGATATCTTAACATTGTTGTACAGTTTTTCCTTCGTTTTTTTTTCTTTTAATATGCCAGCAAGTGTAATGGCGACCGCTACATTTATTGTATTTGTATATTTTGTGTATTTGCCGAATGCAGTTCGCTTACCCCCCGGGAGCAAGGCCCTCGCCGCAGGCAAAGGCCAGGGTTAACCGGAGAGACATAGGAGAGGCCTTTGCCCTGCAGTGGGTGTAGTCAGGCTGATGATGACATTGATATGATTACTCAGTTACTATCGGGTTGCCATGTTTACACATTTTGACTCATCACTGCTTTCTGCTTATCGTATACTTTTTCGGACTCATTCATTTATTGAGAGTGTGCAGTGGAGGTCCTAAATAGCTCCACTAAAGACGCATACGTTTATTAGCAGCTATTAGTGCCGCCGTTTTATTTCTTCTCTTCAATAGCAAAGTTTTATCCTTCAAGTAAAGTGTTAAGTTTTATCGTCCATAGGAAAATCAAGTCTATGGCCCAAGCATATTTAGATTGCAGTTATTAGAGGACGGCACGCTTTTAACCAAAGAGTTTAGAGAAAAAAGTTTGGCCGTGTAAAAAGAGGCCTGCAAAAAAAAAAAAAAGAATATCTCGCGCCGCTTACTGTTGCGGTGCCAGAAGTATGGTGATAATTTTGTTGTCGACAATACACCTGACTGCACAAGGAAATGCGCACTTTTTTTCCTCGGTAACACAAGCCTGGATGCAGCTATTGCTTCGCCGTTCCTCTATGCCGCTTCTACACCGAAGAAAATCACCAATAACATATGCACCAGTGCAGTGGTCTTCGATGTGTGCATGCTGGAGAAGATAAATCGGAAGTCGCGCCACTGGAACAAATTACGAAGACATCCAAACGCCGCTGCCACCAGCTGCGGGACGATTTCTTCCTTTTATTGTGGTCCTCTCTTTTTCATTCCGCCAAGAAGTGCTCGCCATCGTTCTCCTCATCCTTCCCCTCTTTCATTTCCGGTCTTCATCTTCTTTTCCTGCTGTGTTATATCTGTCCCTCCCGTTCTTCACTTGCGGTGCATCTATGAGTCCCCGCCCTGAGAGTAATACAGTGGACCAAGTTATCGCTCCAGCATGCTTATACAAATGCGACCTCAGGGACTTCCGGCATCTGTTTCATCCGCCCTACTTTCCTCCCGCCCTGTCCTTTTTGCATATTTTATTCCCGAGCACATGATTTGGTCCTGCTTTATTGAGTTCTATTTTTCTCTCTTTCAGCACACCAACATCGTCGGCGGCGTCGAACTACGAACAAACACATGACCCTATTCGCATCGCTCTTGCCTTCTATGTGTTAACGACGAGCGAACAGCGGTTCAAGCTATAACGCTGCGAAGAAAAACTAACTTGCCATTAAACAGCATTTCGTAAGCAGCCTCGGGAAGGGTGCTGTCAGGCGCATCACACAGGCACGGTGCTTCGGGGCGCTCGTTCAACCGCTGGACATAACGACGACGAATCACACGCACCGCTGACACTTCGCTCATCCATAATGTCGGTGTTGAACCATAACCGAGTCTCTCGTAGATCACTAAAATATCTCTATCCGTTGGCGAGTCGCGTAAAGCTGTCGATTTAAGCGCCGACGCGGCATCGGATGATATACACGAAATGTAGAGGGTGCGAGTGCCCGCACTTTGAATTTGCCGAGCGGCGGGGTGCGAGCTAAGCCTCGTTAGGCCTAGCACGACTACTGGCGTTCGAGGACTCTCCGGCCTCGTCACGAGCGACGACGGCGATGGAAACGGTCCCCTACCCCGACAACCGACCCAACATCGAGAAGGCACCAGAAGATTCGCCAAAAAATTTCATAGAAACCCAGGAGATGGAAGAAGACTGCCACGTCAGCACTCGGCCAACGGTCGAGGCGGGAAGCGAGGCGGTTTTCGCGCCTAAAGAGGGTATCACAGAACAGAAGCGGGATGAAAGAAAGCGACCCGATCAAGCTCGTCAGAAGCCTGATAGTCAGCAGAGTCACGTACTCGTTGCCATACCACCGCATGACCAAGAAAGACAAAGAACAGACGGAGGCGTTGCTAAGAATGGCGTACAAGAGGGCACTCCACCTGCCAAGAAACACATCAAATGAAAAGCTGCTACAAATGGGCCTAAACAACACATTCGAAGAACTAACGGAAGCCCAGCTAAGTGCGCAAATAGCCAGTCTCCAGCAGACAGCCACCGGCCGCAAGCTCCAAAAGAGATTAGGGAACGACGTAGAAGGGAAAGTAGATAGAACAGCTAGCATTCCAGACGAGGTCCGCCAGACACTGGACATCATCCCTCTGCCGAGAAACATGGATCCCAACCTCCATGCCCCTAGAAGGCAGGCCAGAGCAGACTATGTGCAGCAGAACCTAGCCACAATGGAAAACACAGTATACACAGACGCGGCCCTCTATCCATGGGACCGAAGGACCAGAAAGTTCGAGTCGCGGCAGCAGTGGTAGACCACATGGGGGAACCAATTAGCAGCGCGACATTAAGAAACTGTACGGTAACGGAGGGGGAGGAAGCTGCCGTAGTTCTTGCGGCGGCCGAAGGCTACCGTAGGAACAAGTCTTTGATAATCCTAACAGATTCCAAAGCAGCATGCAGGAACCACATACAGGGCAAAATAAGCAAGGAAGCGCTGAGAATCCTCCTCGAAGCAAAGCTTCCAAATAAGACCTTAAGAAACAGGATTTTCTGGATACCGGCACACACCGGGATAGAGGGTAACTCGAGGGTAGACAGCCTAGTTCGCGAGATCGCGAGCCGAGCAGGGCAGTCAGAAACCCTGGAGGACCCGATGACGGTGGAACCAACGTATGCAGAAATATTAAACTACCACAGAGGGCGGAAATTCAAATACCCAGCACCCCACACATTATTAACAAAGCACGAGGCGGTCTGCTGGCGGAGACTGCAAGCAGGGACTTTCCACAATTTATACATACTACATAAGATGTTCCCTACACAATACAGGGACATATGTCCGTGGTGCGGAGCAACCCCCACGCTATATCACATCACATGGGAATGCGAACGTAACAGAGCCTTTCTCAAGCTAACTGAACCGAGTGCAGAACAATGGGAGGGCCTGCTGACCAGCAGCGAGCTCACGGCCCAAAGGGCACTGGTGCAGCACGCCTCCGAAGCAGCAAGACTCAGCGGTGCCCTGGAATAGGGGCGCCGACCTTGTGAAGAGGCCGAAGAGATGAAGACATCGGCCCACCGCTAAAGCCTGATTTTTGGAGCAATAAACGTTTTTCACTCACTCAGGTTTGCACCGAGATATGCGAGACAGGTGCATTATCTTTCCTCGAAAACCAATTTACCGACGAGCAAGGCGTAGAACCGAATAGGCGATGACATTCTATAGACTCCCTGGCAACGTTGCAAGATGCTATCGCGTTTCACTCTTAGAGGCGAAGCTTAACATCTTAACAACACATCAGTGACACAAGCAGCAGCTTAAGGCTTTCCACTCGCCGCACTTTAGGTCAACAAAGTGCCCCCTGAAATTTTTTATTGCGAAAGCAATATTGCTAGCACTTTTCTGCCGTCGGCGGAGGTCGTTCCTTCGCTGTCACGTGGCACGACCACGTGACAGCGTGACGTCACGACCAGAGGAGAGCAGGGGCCCAAATTCGTCTCTTCGGCCGTAGTCGTTCCTTCACTCGGCGCGGCGGCTACCACGTGACGGCCTCCTCGGCCCGCCGCGCGATTGCGCTCGCTAGAAGAGGATACACGGGGCGCCGCAGGCACGCTCCGCTTAGTCATGTCTGAGGAGTTGTACAACGCGTCGCTGGGGCGACGTGCTGCGCGTAAACGCCGGCGCCGTGCCGAGGAGACAGATGAAGAAAGAGAAAGGCGAGAGCGGTTGGCTAAGCAACGCGCCTATGCCGCAGAATGGCGAGCCCGACGGCGTTCTACAAGTTCTCTTTGTTTCAGTCGCAACAACAAGGCATCGCGCCGAACGGGTGGTGGCGTTCCTTCCTTCGAACACCGCTAGGGGGCCGTGGAGTATGGACGCACCCCACATCAGCTCCACACAAAAACGACGGAATTCACCATTCGCCAGCTTTATCGGCCCAGATTTCACCACCCCCTGATCTGTGAAGGTGAGTGCCGCACGCTATCAGTTTTTGGCCCGACTACGCCATTTTTCGGGCATCCACGGCACCCCCTACCTCCTTCTTCCCTCTGTGACCGCTTCGCCTGAGGTAGGTCTCGCTCCGCTGGGACTTAGGCCTACTCCGACGGACGCTTCCGCCACCAAAGCCAGCATGGAGGTGCAGGTGCAGGGAGAAGTTCTCAACCCCCGCGACTATGACCCAAGAGACTGGAATTACATCCTTGGCGTGGCTGCCCGCGCCAAGGAAGTTCGTTCAGGAACCCAAAGCCATGAGGCCGCAGCCTCTGCTACCAGTACCCCCAAGCCTGCATGCCCTGACAAGTCGGCGCACATAAAAGCAACGCGCTCAGCTGCGCAGCGTTCGCGGCAGCAGCCCCCGCCTCCTGCTGCGGACTACAAGGTCGTTTTTAGATGAAGAGGCGGGCTGCAGCTGGACCTGCTTCCAGCCAGACTACTACGGGAAGCCATTCTCCAAGCGGCGTCCCAGCTTCACGAACCAGCGCGTACCCAAATCAGGGTACACCCGGTCAACAATGCCTGCACCGTAAGCACGCCCCTAAAAGATGACGCGCTCGCTCTGGTTCGAGTAACCACGATCACAATCAATGGCAAGGTATTCGCCATCGCACCTTACATAGTACCGCCGGACGGAGCAGTACGCGGAGTCATCTCTAATGCGTACTGGAATGTGACCCCGACAGAGATCCTACAAGCCTGATCACCGGCAACCCTTTTACCCTTTTATTGGTCCTCTCAAAAAAGAGGTAAAAAAAACATAAAAGAAAGAGAGAGGATGCCTGGAGCAGCAATGCTTTGCCAGGCTTAACGCCAATTCAAAATAAATGAAACATAACTAAATGTTTCAAAGAAGAAAAAAAAATTAAGCGAAAAACAGAGCATAAAAAAAACTCATAAGAAAAGAAAACAAAAGACTCGTCATAGTAAGTTAGACGCAGGCAGATAGCCAAAGCACAGCGTGCAGTCCGCGAAATAAATAATAATAATAATAAAAAAAGAAAACCCAAGTCACTGCAAAGTCATTGTCACCGTAACAGTCAAAGAAAGCACTGAGCGTCGGCCACAAAATAAAGATCACAAAAATAAAACATAATCAAGACAAAAGAAAAAAAAAAACCGAAGTCACAGTCACGCAGTCAATACAGAGTCGCAGTCACACAGTCAAGGACGTAGTCACAGTCACAGTCACGCCACGACAAAGCCACCTATGCTCAATAAAGGAGCACGGGGCGCTCCGCTGTGCAAAGCTTGGGGAAGAGAGATTAGTAGAAAGAGAGAAATCAGCGTGAATAATTTGGAATTGTACTACTTATGAGGTGAACCATTTGAAGGAGAAGAGCACAAGCAGCAGGGTTTCGGAGAAGGGAGGGGTAAACAGATGGTGTGATGTCCGATGAGCAAAGAGATGTTAAACGAGAAACTAAAGAAGCAGTAACAGAACAGTCCCGGAAGTAATGACGGATATTTTCACATAACAATCCACAGGAACAAGTTGAAGACGGAGAGGCCAAATCTTTTAAAATAGAACGGAAATCTACCATGCCCAGTAAGTAACGTTATTAGAGGATTCCTGTGTAGACGAATAAGGGGAATGTTAAGTGCAACAGGGATCCAGTTGAATAGTTCAGTGCCACCATTATTCTCGCGCCAAAAAATGCTCCATAAAAGAAGTGAAGAATGATGCAAACGGGAACGAACGCAACGGCGTGAAAGGGTAGAAATATATAAACTTCCAAACTGGCCGGCACTACCAGCAGCTTGGTCGGCTAACTCGTTTCCAAAGATTCCAGAATGACCCCGGATATGAAATAAAAGAAATGGGGCTAAAGAAGACAAACGATAGAGATCTTTCTTAATTGCAATAATAGTCGGATTGTAAGAAGTAACTGAAGACAGCGCAGAAAGCAGAGACAGAGAATCAGTGTAAAATGAACAGGCGTAGAGGGAGGGTTGTGAATAGCATAAACAACAGCAGAATGAAAGGCTACAAGCTCAGCGGCATAGGCGCTAGAGGGTGGTTCTAAAGATAGACGGTGTACATGGACAATATTTTGTGTTGAGCTAACAACAACAAATGCTGCACCAGCTGAGCGAGGAGTGAAAGACCCATCAGTGTAAATATGCAGGGCACGTTGACAAGAAAAGAATACAGCTTCTTGAGAACTAAGTTGAACAAAAGAAAATTTAAATTTTAATGAGGGATGGTCTGTCCAGGGATCAAATAAAGGTTGAATGTGAGAGGGATCATAAAAAGTATTGCCGTACACTACGGAATTACGTAACGTGAAAAGCATAAACTCTGCGCATAACTGGTCCAGATAGATAGGCAGAGGAAGAACGTTCGCAAGAACATGAAGAGCAGCGGTTCGCGTAGTATGATTGGCACCAGTAAGAGCCAGAAGGGGAATTCGTTGAAGCGATAAAACACGATCTCTTAGCCGAGAAAGGGGGCAATGAAACCACCAAGCTGGGGCTGCATAGGTAATTGTAGGGAGAATAACCTGATGATAAATTTGGCGCATATGAGAAGGAGAAACACGAAAATGGAAATGGAACCAGTTAAGGAGCTTGGTGGTAGATGCAAGAATTTTCGTTTGCAAATAATTAACATGGGGAATAAAGCTTAAGTAAGAGTCAAAGACAACACCTAATAATTTAATACTCGGTTCACACTTGAGACTGTAAGTGTCTAGTCGAATAGTCGGCTTACGCTTATGTAACGCCGGAGCTCCATTAAAAAACAAAACATAAGAACACTTTTCTAGGTTTACCTGAAAGCGGGACGTGGTACACCAGTTTTGGATTAAAGTTAAAACATTTGAGCCCAGCGTTGACAACTCGCGGCTAGTTTTGCCAGGGATGAGTACAATGGTGTCATCTGCATATGCCTGAATGTGGATAGGTGAGGGCACAGGAAGGTTTAGGAGATCATATAGCAAAATGTTCCAAAGCAGTGGCGAAAGTGGTGAACCCTGCGGACTGCCGAGGGAAGAAGGCACAGAAAGAGTACAAGAAGGAGATTGATAGGTCAAATGGCGGTTATGAAGGAAAGACTCCAGAAGGGAATATAGATTTCGAGGGCAACGATGCTTTCGTAAAAAAATGTAAAACCAGAGGGTGCCAAACACTATCAAATGCTCCTCTGAAATCCAGAGAAATTAGTACCACAGGAATTTTTTGTTGTTTATAACTATGTAAGAACTCCCGCAAATTATATAGAGCCTGAACAGAACTGCGACCATGCGTGAAACCATACTGATTTCTATGAAGTAATTTATTTTGGCGCAGGAAGTAATAGAGCCAACCATATATTCAACGCTCGAGCACCTTACCGAAAGACGAATTAATACAGATCGGTCGGTAAGAATTTGGAAGGTGTTTTGGTCTGTTCGGTTTGGGAATGAAAGTAATTCTGCCAATTCTCCATGTCTGCGGAAAGTAACCCAAGTGCAAGGCAGAATTAAAGAGGGAGACGAAAAACAAGGGATGAGCGTTAAACAAGGCGACAACAAAACGGGGAGAGATAAGATCAGGCCCTGGAGAAGACGACAAATCTAATGAATTGATGACAGCTTCGATCTCCGCAGCAGTGAACGGTGAATCTTGGACTGGATTATTGTAAGGCTGCGCAGTAATGTCCCGAACATGAGTATGAAAAGGGAGATCACGGGAAGAATCATCTGTAGCGACGTGAGTACGAAGGAGCAACTGTATAGCGTCAGGAAGCGTTTCAGTATATGTGCCATCAGCGTACCGTAGAGGAGGGATAATGGAAGGGCACCTGAGCTTGCCAAAAGCATGTTTATATGGCTTACCAAAGAGATATTTACGTGTAGCTGTGGAGCAGATCTCTTTTATATAACTATCATGCGTGGTTCTGATGTTAGAGCGATACTGAGCAAGAGCTTTATAATAAATTGAACGCTGAAGAATTCTCAGCTGTGGGTCTGAAATGCGTTGAAAACGGCGACGAAGAGCGCGCACACGGGACCTCTCCATGCTCAAATCAGCCGTCCACCAAATGGAACCCTCGGGAAAATGTGGTTTAACCAAACGCAAGTTTTTCTTGTAAAGTGACATAAAGGTGGCGTTAAATTTTGAGAGGACATGATCAAGAGCACACGCCGAATGAAACTGATAATTGTAAAAAGATTTGAACCAAGGCAACGAAGTTAACTGGGCAATTAAGCGGCTGGAGCTGGCTCTGGTAAGCCGCTTGAATGGCGACAACGGTTGGGAAAGAAAAGAGTATGTAATAAATCTGTGTTCGGAAAGAGATAAATCAGGAATGACTTCCCAGGAGTAGCCCTTTGCAAGCAAACTAGGTGAAGCGAGACTAATGTCAATCCAACTGGAAGCATATGGAGTTTCATAAGTTGGTAAAGAGTCCGGATTATTCAGAAGAACCAGGGCATTAGAAGCCGCAAAAACTTCAACATGAGTTCCTCTAGCATCAGTGGTATTGCCACCCCATAAAATGTTTTTTGCATTAAAATCACCGCAAATGATAATTTTGTCAGTGGGTGAAGTCTGGATACAAGTGGTGAGCAAAGCCAGAGATACTGTAATATCGGCGCGAGGCGGTACATATACTGCTACAAAAAGGAATTAATCAGTCGATGTCGAACATAAGATGGAAACAACTTCAGGAGAAATTAAAGTAGGGAAGATATCAAAGGTAGGATTGTGTAGCAATATGACACACCGAGGATTTTCGGGAGACAGGATTTTGTAAAAAGTGGAGGGAATTCCTACAAATTCGTTATGGGTATTAATATATGGATCTCCGACAGTGGTGATTGTGATATTATTGTCCAAAATATATTTAACCATCGGGGCAGTCGCACACCGGGTGTGATCCAAATTGACTTGGAGAAAATTGATGTGGTCGGGCGGAGGACACGGGGTTACATGAGGAGCGCTACGAGCCATAATTAGTGCGGGAACGGATTCTCTCCGCACGTTCACGCAAGAGTGAACAAGAGACATGCCCGGCAGGATGATCGGACGAGCGACCGGCGGCCGCGCAAGGGGCGCACTTCCGTTGGGGATCCTGGATGGAAATTGGGCAGGCGGCCAAGGCATGTGACCCCACACAGCGGGTGCAACAAGCCTTTGAAGGGTCATTTTTCAACGTGCAAGCCGTCAAAGCGTGGCCATATTGAGCGCAATAAGTGCAGAGCGGCACATGCAGGTCTTCGCGCACCTCAACTGAAGTCCACCCGAGGGTCACGCGACGTGCCTCGCATAAACGGACGAAAGCAGGAGGATCCACCTCGAGGACGTGGACGAACTGTCCGGATTTTTGGGGAAATGAGAGTCTGACCTTACTGGAGGATGGGTCCAGATGAATATTAGGGTTCCGGCGGTTGAGTGCCGTAACTAGGTCCTGTGGCCGCACGTCGGGGTCGACCCCTGCCAGGCGAATGTGCGGGTTCCTCTGTCGCGGGACACGGACCTTAATCGCGGTTCTAGTGGCTTCGATGCGGGTAATGGCGGCCTTGAGACGGTCCAGGTCTGCAGGGTCACTGGAGGCAACCGTGAGGGCACGAGGGGAAGGCCGAAGGCCAACAGCTCCGATTCCCTCGGCCTCGGGATCGATGTTTTCCCTAATCAATGCAGCCACCTCACGGCCGACGTCTGCTGAAGCCGCGACGGAAGTTAAAAACATCTGATGCGGTAGGGGGTTCGGTCGGGTGTTCCCAGCACGTGGAGGCTGTGGCTGGCCAGGGGTCGCGTCCAGGGCTGAAATTCCGATGTCCCTCTGAACCGGAACAGGAGCACCACGCAGGGTATCTGCGAAAGTCCGGGGGACCAATGCCTCCTGCCTCAGGTCGCGAAGTTCCGCCTCAGCCGCGGTGACCCTAGCAGACATCTCCGCAAGCTGTACTTTAACGGCGTCCAGCTCACGCTCTCTGGCTTCCAATGAGGTCGGCAGCGTCCTTGAAAAATTGGTCTCGGCGACCGCGCACGCACAAAAATGCGCCGTTTGGCGGTACAGGTCGCAAACCAGAGACAGTAGGACTGCGCGAGCTGCCGGGCCTATCTTATTGTCCTTGTCCAAGATCGCTGTCATTAGCTGTTCGTGAGCCCGCATGGCAACAGCGTCCGTGCCCAACTCCAAACGGGCGGGCTGAGGCGACTCCGGAAGCCTTGCTGGCTGCGAGAGACCAGGGGACCACAAGACCTGGGAGACTCCAGGTTCTACGGGGCCACAGGAGGCGCCTCCGGAATGGTGTGCAAGGGCAGGATCCTCAAGCACGCCAGCGTGCAAAGGGATGTCCGTGTGATGGTCCGAAGACTTGTCCGAGGTAGATTCAGGATTTGCCGCACACGAAGAAAAGCCGCTCGAGGGTGGCGGGCCATCTGGAGTAACCCGATCGGCCATGGCCAAGCTGGCAGCTGGTAGGCCTAACCAGCCAGCCGCCAGAGACCACAAGCCGCCGAAACTGCGAAAAGAAAACACGGACCTCAAAGGGGGAGGCCACTCGGAGGGTCCCCGACGTCTTACAGGGCCCCTCCGAGTAACAGGATGTCCCAAGAGGCCGTGAAACTGCAAAAAAGGCAGACGCGCAAGAGCAGCGAAATAAACCACAGCCTCTTCTTCCTTATTCCTCCGGCAACCCAGACGCCCTCATCGGGGACGCCCGCCGAATGGGCTCCACGCGTTCCATCCTGATAACTTTCCGGGCTGGACCTGTCCCACGCGCCGTTCTGCATGGAGGAGCCCTCCACAGATGTACACCGTACCGAGGGCATATAGACGCCTGCACGAACTGCCGCGTCCCAGTTCACCGGGCGGATGTGTGTGTCCAGCAAAGATCAAATAAGTGCCCCCGCTGCGGTCAGTCCCATCCCAAAGAAGATGTGCCCTCATGCACCCCCAGCTGCATTCTGTGCGGAGGCCCTCATATGACCGGCACCGGGAACTACAAGGCACGGGTCCGCAAACTAGCGTCCACGAGGAACGCTCTCTCTCCTCCGGATACATCGCGGCTTTCCCGCTGCGATCAGCCAAGAACAGCCAGCAGACGCAGCTCGATGGCTTCCCGGTCGCCTTCCACAACCCGGCAGCATAGCAGCAAGGACGCCTTGCATCTCCCCTGGGCAGACCGCGTTTCCGGCAAAACCACCCGTCAACCCCCACCACCCCAGTCCTCCCAGGCAGATCCGAGAGACCAAGAACTCAAGGCCTTGCATGACGAGGTAAGCCGCCTTTCCTCCCTTCTAAACGCCCCCTCCCCTCCATGCCCCCTCAACCCGCACCCCCTGTCATTAACCCGACTTCATCATCCACAGACACTTCCAGCACCCCTCTTGCAAAGAAGCAGCGCACCCCAGACGCCACGCCCCCTCCCGTACCCTCAGAAATAGACGCTAAATTAGTAGCCCTAGAAGTCAAATTTGACCACAAAATCAAAGAGCTAGACGCCCGCCTTGAGGCCAAATTCAATCACCTTGCCGCCACCCTCACCGAAAAACTTGAGCAGCGTATGGACGCTATGCTCACCAAGATGATGGAACTCTTCGAACATAATCTTACCCATCGCTTCACCCAGCTTCAAACACCCTCCACTACACCCATCCTACCTCCGCAAGCACAAGCCACCTTTCCTGAGCAACACATACCAATTGACACACGTCTTACTACCATCCTCAATCCCCCCAATATCCAATATGGCGGGGGGGAACACTAATTATCTCCCCATTTTAACCTGGAACTGCCGCGGCTTCCGGGCAAAGCGCGCGCCTCTGCAGCTTCTTCTTCCCACCATCACACCCACGCCCCACATACTACTTCTACAGGAGACTGCACACCGGGCAACCCTCCCCTGCTACACATCTACACAATCGGATACCACTAACACACCCAGGGCGTCCACACTCGTCCACCGCAGCCTCACCTACAAAACTCATCAAATCAGGTCTGAGACGCCTTCCGTGATCACTGAACTTGTACATCACACACATTCACTTCCTTCTATAATTATAGCAAACATATACCCCCCCCCCCTCCCCCCCGTCGCAGCCGATGGCCTCGCTAGAATCACTTCTGCGAAAGCTACACCATCTAGCAAGGAAACATCCCCTACTCATCGGTGGGGACTTCAACAGTCAGCATACTGACTGGGGATACACAACCACGACACATCGAGGTCGCAGGCTCTGGCTCCTCCTGCAGAACCTCCAACTCACTGTGCACAACACGTTTCAGACGCCTACGCGGATCGGCACCAGTGTCAGCATGGACACCAGTCCGGACCTGACGCTGAGCCGCTGCATCCACGGCGTTACCTGGAACAGAACACAACATACACTGGGCAGTGATCATTACATTATACAAATCACTGTCCCATACAAACCACCCCGTCACGCAAATACAACACACAAACTCATTAACTGTGGTGTCTTTCGCGCTGTACGCACCGCCCTCCCAGACACTCTCATCGCGGACATCGACGCATGGGTGCAATCACTCACGCATGACGTTCGCCACAACACGCGACACATTGAAACTGCAACCGAAACCCCTACACTCGACACACGCCTAGCCCACCTCTGGGAGGCTTATCACAGCCTCCTGGAACGCTGGAAAAGGAACAAACTTAACAGGGCACTTAAAAAGCGGCTGGCCGCGCTGCAGACACAAATTCAACAACACTCTGAGGAGCTCTGCCGGTCCAACTGAGGACAGATATGTGACGGCATCGCTGGAAACCTGTCCAGCAAACGCGCATGGCAACTCTTCCGATACCTCATTGACACCACACACACCAAATCAGCGACAAAACACCACGTGACACGCCTCACACACGAACACATTGACGATCCCGACACCGTCCTAGACACAGTTCAAACCATGTACACCTCTCCAGGTGCCCCCACACCTTTACCCCACTACACAGGACAAGCAAATCCCACACTCGACACCGACATCACGGAGACGGAAGTCAGAGCGGCCCTCCTGATTCTCCGCGCCAACTCCGCACCTGGTGCAGACCAAATCACAAACTCCATGCTCCGTAATCTGGACGACCGATCAATCACCCAGATTACGAAATACTACAACCAGTGCTGGAGGGAGGGTAGCCTCCCGCAGACGTGGCGCCACGCGAAGGTAATATTCATACCCAAACCGAACAAACCACTTCCCATTCAAAACCTTCGCCCTATTTCGCTAACCTCATGCCTCGGGAAGCTCCTCGAGCATGTTATGCTAGCGAGACTCACAAGTCACATGGCGGACAACAATCTTTACCCGCATAGCATGGTGGGATTCCGCCCCCATCTATCCGCACAGGACGCCATGCTGCAACTCACACACGACCTTTTTGACCCGCTTCTTCCAGGTCACACCAAGGCAGTCTTAGCTTTGGATCTTTCCAAAGCTTTTGATCGCATTGAACATCAGGCGATCATGACTGCCCTATCACCTTTGAATGTGGGTGAATGCCTACATTCAAGCGTTCCTCACTGACCGCAAAGCTGAAATACACTTCGGCCCTTTGTCTTCCCCCTCCTACACACTTCAGAGTATGGGCACCCTTCAAGGGTTCGTCCTTTCACCCTTTCTCTTTAACATTAGCCTCATCCCCCTCGACCGAAAATTGGCAACTATTTCCCACCTGAAGCACACTCTCTATGCCGACGATATCACCCTAGAGAACACCTTACAGGAAGCAGCCACACTCACCCAAAATTATGCACGGACCATAGGACTGCCTTGCTCCCCAGAGAAGTCCGAACTGCTCCTCATCCGTCCTAAGAACCACCGCTGTCCCCGCTCCCTCATTGTCATTGAACTGAATGGCGACCCGGTACCTGAGGTTGGCACCCTCCGTGTATTGGGCCTGCACAACCAGAACGATGGCAAAAACACAACCACCCTCAAGAAACTCAAGCAGGTTGTTGGCGCGATATCGCACTTCATCCGAAGGGTTTCGGGACATCAGAGAGGCATGAAGGAGCGCGACCTATGTCGCCTCATTCATGCCTTTGTCCTCAGCCGTGTGCTGTACACTACCCCATACTTACAACTATCCAAACATGACATAAATACTTTGGATGCTTTGATTCGCAAGGCATTCAAGGTAGCACTTCATCTTCCCCTCAACACACCCACAGACATATTACTAGGCCTGGGCCTCCAAAACACGATCGGGGGACTGGTGGAGGCCCACCGACAGGCCCAATACATCAGGCTCACACAAACCTCCACAGGTCGGTATATCCTGGACTCCCTCGGAATCAGAACACCGGCCAACGACCCAACCCTCCTCGCCATCCCACGACTCCTTCACCAGGAGCTCTTCATCAGGCCGCTCCCGAGGAATATGCACCCGTCCCACCATGAGCAGCGCCGCAGAGCCCGTGCGAAGGCACTCCATCGAGCGTACGGCCCCGAGCCGGACGCCGTATGGGTGGACGCTGCCTGCACGGGTGATGAAGCAACAGCAGCTGTGGTGGACTCCTCTTTATCCGCCCTTCTCACACTACCTCTTCCTCCAGACACCTCCCCAAAAGCTGCAGAGGAAGCCGCCATTGCACTTGCTATCACCCGCACGGAAGCCCGGTACATTTTAAGTGATTCTAAAACTGCGATTCTAAATTTTGTTTGAGGCCGAGTCCATGTCCCTGCTTTTGGCATACTAGACTCGCCCGATGCACCCCCGCCCCGCCAAGTGGAGCTGATATGGGTGCCCGCGCACCCCGGGAATCTCGGAAACGAGGCCGCCAACCTTTTAGCCCGAGGCTCTTTAAATCGGGCTGAGGTGCCCTCGGATCGGGGATTCACGAAGGAGCGCATGCACTCATTCAGCGAGCTGACGCAGGCCTACAGAGCCTCACGCTAGCTCTACCCCCGCCCCATCCCTCCCTAGATAACAAACACGCAACGCTCTGGCGCAGACTACAGACACACTCTCTTCCCTCACCCCCTACCCTAGCCCACTATCATCCCTCCTTCCCCACTCCGGCATGTGGCCTATGCCCAGAACCCTTCGCCTCTTCCCTCCACATCCTTTCCCTCTGCCCGGCGGACCCTTCCCGCGGGACCTAGAGAACCTCAAGACCTGGGAGGACTGGGAGCCCCTGCTGCGCTCGAAGGACCCGGCCGTGCAGACCATCGCAACCGGCCGGGCTGCCAGTGTTATGGACATTAGGAACATAAACACTTGAGTGCAGTGGGGTCGTGCGGGGACCCTGGGGCGTGCCCCGAATTCCTTGTACAATAAAGTTCTTTCTTTCTCTCTCTCTTGCAGTTTGTGACGTTGAATGCGTTCAGGAGACTGGGTAGTATTGAGATCGGGTAGCGTGGTTGGACCGAAGGAGGGGATGCTTGTAGTTTTTGACGTTGAGTGCGTTCAGGAGACTGGGTAGTATTGAGATCGGGTAGCGCGGTCGGGCTGAAGGAGGGGACGAGGAAGTCTGAGACGTGTTTTAGGGGAGAAAAGAAGGAAAAAATTTATACAGACTATTTGCATGATTTACAAGGAAGAGAAACTGAGAGTGCCTCTCAGTGGAAGGGAGCTTCTTCGCCAACGGGAGTCTTGGCCGCACTGTCTGCCGAGTTTTATATGCTCTTCATTCCCTTGGATCCCTGGATGGCGCCCGGGCCTGCTGCAGAACATGTGTCCCGCTCTTTCGCACCTCGGTCGATGGAAAGGGGTAGAGGCGGAGTCATCAAACACTGCGGGAAAGGAATTTCCCGAAGTCTACCAGGAGGCGAATTAACGTTTTCGTACTCCCCGCCGGATGTCCGAAATAAGAGACCTCTGTCGAGGACACAACCGTCTTTCAATTAACAGCAACACCTTGACCTTGCGCACCACCACTCCGTCGTCGGGTGACCCGAGGGTATACTCGGACACCTGACGCCGCCACCGTCGCCGCTGCTTTCGCCGCTGCTGCCGTCGTCGCCAGCCCTCGCCGCATCTTCGGCCTTTGCCGTGTTAGGCCTTCGCCGCTGACGTCGTGGTCACCCTTGTGCAATAAAGTGTTTTCTCCTTGTGCAATAAAGTGTTTTCTCTCTCTCTCTCTCTCTCTTCCTCCCTTCATTTACGGGGCGGTTAGGGTGTCCTCCGAGATGACAGAGAATTACTGCACCATTTCCTTTCCTCAAAAAACCGGTAGCCACGCTTGACCTGTAGACGCGGCGCACTGCGTTCCTTCAGTTGGAGGCGCTGCGCGCTTTCGCAACCTACAAGGCTTAACCAAAGTTAAGCCCCCGCCGATTTTTTTTCCTCACGCTTCACTGCGCGCTATTCTTTTTTAACAGCTTCATCCATCTTATCAGGCGCAGCGCAAGGATGGTTTGCTAAGTAATTTGCTTTGAAACAGCTTAGAATAAGCATAGTCAAGATATCGGCTTTTCAAGTGCACTTTCTTCCGCTAGAAAAGATTGCTTACAACAGTAGAAGTGCAGTTGGACGGTTCCTTCCGCGTTGGGCTCCACTCTCCTTCTTTGAGATGAATGGCAGCCAGGTCTTGCCAATCTGTCCGTGTCTCGGAATACAGAAGAACACGCAAAACACGGAGGCCATTCAGCGCCTCCGCACCACAGCCAATCAGATCAACGGCCTTAACCGCCGCATCAGCACCCGCTGCAGAGGTATGAATGAGGATGACATCTGTCGGCTCACGCAAGCTTTCCTCATTAGCAGGATAGTCTACTCCTACCCCTACTATCACCTCCGCCGGAAGGACGAGGAAGCTCTGAACAGCATTATACGTTCAGCGTACAAAGCGGCACTGGGGCTACCTCAGTACGCCAGCACACAGCACCTCCTCCAACTCGGCATCTACAACACGCTCACAGAACTCATAGATGCACACAAGACCGCCCAAATCCACCGCCTCTCCCGCACTAAACACGGGCGGCTCATACTTGACCGTCTCAACATCAACCCCATAGGCGACGTCCACCCCACGACGCCCATTCCGATAGGGGTCTATAGCCGCCTAGTTATAAAACCAATCCCCAAAAACATGCTACTTGGCCGCCATGATAAGCGCCGTCAGCTGAAAGCCCAAGCACTAGATGCCACATACCTTGCCGACGAACACGCAATATACGTAGATGCTGCACGGCAAAGTGCAAACACATACGTGGCTTGTGCAACCACGCCACAGTCTACTCTCGTTGATCTGATTGGCTGTGGTGCGGAGGCGCAGAATGGCCTCCGAGTTTTGCGTGTTGTTCTGTATTCCGAGACAATGCGGTGTCCCGGACTAAGAATACCAACCATGCAGCAGGGTTATTTTTTTTTAACCCTCAAGCTCTCTTTGATTAAAGTTTTTCACCACCACCACCACCACCTACTCTCGTCACCGCCGCCACAGTACTGGAGAAAGCAAACGAACGCGTTCTACTTAGACTATTCACTAATACAATGCTGTGCCCGGCAGTATTAAAACACTTCGATCCCGCGTTCACTGGCAGGTGCAAACACTGTGGCGAGGTGGCTGACACCTACCACATGGTTTGGGCTTGCCAGCGCAACTCAGCTCTCTCCCCCCACCCCAACCCTACCAGAGAGGAATGGGAGGCGGCCCTGCTTGGCTGCTCGGACCTTCAGGCCCAAAAGGCTTTGGTCAAGAGGGCTAAGCTGGCGGCTTCGACCAATGGGGTCCCGGAATAGGGACTCCACCCATTGCGGGGCTCTTTAAGAAAGCCTCACCTCTTTTATTAAATCAAGGCTTTTCATCATCACCATCCACAGTAGTAGCTCACTCTCCGACAGCGGCAGAAGAAACCGCCATCGCGCTGGCCATCGCTGACCCACGTACGCGCACAGTCCTCAGCGAGTCCAAAAGAGCAATACAAAATTACTCGGCAGGTTTTATCTGCCACCCCGCTGCACGCATCCTTCGCGGCTGCACTCCCGACCATAAGATCAACCTGGTCTGGGTACCCGCCCACGCGGGAAACTCTGGAAACGAAGGGGTCGACCGACTAGCCCGAGGACTAACCAACCGGGCGGCCGGCCCCACGGACCCAGACGCTCTTGCCGAGGCTCCCCAGACCTTTGCTGAAATTACCAACCTCTACAGAGAGATGAGACGCCAGTTCCCGCCTCCACACCCCGACTTGAATCGAGCGCAAGCCACCTTGCTCCGCAGGTTGCAGACGCACTCTATCCTTAGCCATTCTAGACTTTCACTCATCACAGACCGGGAATACGACCCCGTCTGCCAAAATTGTTACCAGGGAGAAATCGCCACCCAGGCTCACATCCTCTGGGGTTGCGCGGGAAATCCGCCCTCTCGAACCTTACTGCCAGCTCCCTCCGAAGACGGATGGAACGAACTCCTCAAAAGGCCATACAAGAGCATCCAACTGGCACTCATTTCGTGGGCCCAGGAAGTCGCCCCCACCTGGGGGCCACACCAAGCCCACCTGCCCTAAATCCCGCCAATCTATGGCAATAAAGTTGTTTCTCTCTCTCTCTCTCGGAAACAAAACTCTTACCAAATCACTTGCGGTTCAAATGCTCCTGAACTTGTTTAGAGAGAAAATGCTATGGCGTATCAAGAAAATATAGATGGATTGCAGTCCGTGACGTTCAGTGCGTTCAGGAGACTGGGTAGTATTGGGATAGGGTAGCGTGGTCGGGCCGAAGGAGGGTACGGGGAAGTCGGAGACGTGGTTTAAGGCGAGAAAAGGAGGAAAAATTTTATACAGACTATTTGCATGGTTTACAAGAAAGAGCACCTGAGAGTGCCTCTCAGTGGAACGGAGCTTCTTCGCCAACGAGAGTGTCTTGGCCGCACTCTCTGCTGATTTTTATATGCTTTTCATTCCCTAGGAACCCTGGATGGCGGCCGGGCCTGCTTCAGAAGACGTGTCCTGCTCTTTCGAAGCTCGGTCGATGGAAAGCGGTACAGGCTGAATCATCAAACACTGCAGAAAGGAATTTCCCGACGTCTACCAGCAGGTGAATGAACGTCCTCGTACTCCCCGCCGGTGTCCGAAACAGGAGACCTCTGTCGAAAACACAACCTTCTTTCAATTAACAGCAACATCTTCACCTTGCGCAGCACCACTTTGACGACCGGCGACCCGAGGGTATACTCGGACTCCTGACGCCACCATCGTCGCCGCTGCCTCCGCCGCTGCTTCCGCCGCTGTTTCCGCCGCTGCTGCCGTCGTCGCCAGCCATCACCGCATCCCCGGCCTTTGCCGTCATCGGCATTCGCCGCTGACGCCATGGTCACCCCGGTCGAGGGAGTCTGCTGCCTTAAAGGGAGACTGAAGCACTTTTTTGAAAATCCGGCTGGCAGCGGCGTCCTATAGTTTTTCATGCTGTATGCTCGAATATCGCATCCAAATAAGGCAAAAAGAAGCGCGAATTGCCTTTTTTAGCAGAAATATGCGGCCTGTGCCGCGGGGCACGCCGCGCGGCGCGCCACCGCCCGTGATTGGTCAAGAGAGGTCGTGACGTCACTTTGAGGACTGGAGAAGCTGCCGATGCGGATCCGGCGCTGCGCTGAGTGCAGATCGCAGCTTTCCGTGGCGTTGTAAAAGCGAATATGGCGGCTATTTTTTTACCGACCTCCAAAGAAAAGGATACTACAGTTTGTTCATTCCACGTATGACCTGAAAGCAAAAAGACACGAGCAAAAAATTCTACGCCTAGCACAAGCATACGCTAGCGTGAAAGACACGTACGCAGATCATGCGTAAAAGGTGCCAGCGCAACCTCGGCTGGTATTCTCGGAAAGGAAGGGGTGCGAACAATACTCAAGTCAATTACCACCACCGGACGCCTCCTGGCTCGCCCGAAAGAGCGTCATCCTAAAGAAAAGGCCCAAAGCGCTGTGTACAAAAAATACTATTCTCACTAGCCGGCGTAGGTTGGGGCAAGAAAGTATTTCAAGGAAACGATGAAGCAGCACAAAGCTGATGTCAAAATTAGCGAAGCGCAGTGGCCAAGCACTGCGAGGCATGTGACCACAGGATATTGAAGGAATCATTGTGCGCTGGAAACCAAGCTAAATACGCGCACAAGGCTGCTGCTTCACTCGTGGCGCGTTCAGCAGATGCCACAGAATATTAATCGCAGCCTCGGAAACGTTCGCCCTTCCTAGATTTGCAGTTTACGTTCAGTGAGGTAGTGGCCAACTATATGTGTGTTTAAAAGCCAAGCTAGCTGCAACTCGTTCGCTGCCACAACTTGAAGAAGAAACCGACTAAGGTTGCGAGACATTATGTTTTTTTTGCAAAAACTTGGTTGGCATTCATTTCTCTGTTAAATTCGCATCCGAAATCAGAACGTCGAACGCTTTCATTTTAATCGCTTAGATACGATTAAACGAGATGCCGCATATGAAGAGCTTCAATGCTTGCTTGCTTTGCTTTATTCTGTTTTGCTTTGCTTGCTTGCTTGTACACGTCGAACCGAATATAAAATCACTAACCGAGCCTTGCTGAGCACTCCTCAGGTGGTCTGGCCGCACCTATAAGCTGAGAAGAGCAGCACATGCTTGAGCCTCTATTACGTTTCTGCAGGGGCATGTTTCTAGTGAGCATGTTTCTGCTTTTAGAAGAGGCGCTTCTTCGAAATGGTGACACGCCTCTCATGCGCGAGGAAATGAAAGGAACTGCGTCATGTTTCAGCCGCGACCGAAATCTCCAGAGACCACATTAGGGACAAGCTCTGCATGTAGCCGGTCTCACGAAAGTGCTTCGAGCAGAGTACGCTTGCTTTGGTCGGCTTGAATTCTTCGTCAAAGCAGCGAGCGCTTGCGCTGCGAGCGTATGATCTTGCGGACGACACAGTCGCGGGCGTAGTTGTTCGTGGACACGAAAGCAGAGTAGTACCTCGTGTTGAATCTAATTCTCAAGGTCGGCTGACACGCTTTGTACGTCACAACGCACGCAGTACGAGGAACAACGCATGCAGCACGAGAAACAACGCGCGCTGAAAGCTCTCTCGGGTGCGCTGAAGTATCCCCGGCTCCTCAACGTGACGTCACGTTGGCCGACATAGACGAGGTTTCCCTCTCCGCTGTTCTCCTCTCCTGGGGTCGCGCGCGGCGCGGGAGATTTGAACATCGCGTTTTTAATTGGTGATTGCGCCACTGTTCTGGCCAAAATCGAAAAAATAATTTCAAAGACGTGATCAGCAATGACACTACTTCAAAACCCTAAAAAATTAGCTGATTCGAAAACCGCCTCAGTCTCCCTTTAATCCACTTAGGCGGCAGAAGGAGAGGTGGAGGAGGGCACCCCAAGCATGACAGTAGGCAGCTGACCCACCCTGGCAGCTGCCAGTTAATGGCTCATCGCGAGAGAAAAGAGCGGCATATTGCTGGCATGCCGCGTGCCAGCCACAACGTCGACGCTAACGCTCAGCCCACATTTGTCTCTCATGACCGCACGTACCTCACATCGCGATTGAGGTGTACACTGACCCAGGGAACCACTAATGCGCACTTCCTTAAAATCAACGGTTTAAACCGTTGTCAACGCCGACGGCCTACGGCTTTAGTGCCGCGTTTCTGCCACAACGTTGTCAATGCCAACGCATGCAGCGCACCACAAACGCACCGGGGCTATCCTGGCGCTGGACGTTACCAAGGCATTCGACAATGTACATCACACTGCCATTTTTCACGTTCTCTCCTACCTCCATGTCGGACCTCGGGTCCATGATTTCATCACCGCTTTTCTTGACCCCCGCACAGCCGAAATCTCATACGGTCCACTTCTCCTGGGCAAGAAGGGTACCCCCCAAAGTTCTGTCTTTTCTCCGCTTCTTTTCAACATATCCCCCTTCCCGCTGGCACGCACTCTTCGCAGTATTCCCGCTATATCTCATGCTTTCTGCGCCGATGACATCGCCCTCTCGGTGACCACCGGCAATCTTGGCGATATGGATACCACTCTCCAGGCGGGGAGGGACGAGGTGATGACACGCTCGGGCTACCGGGTTGAGCTGCTCCCCTTCCAAATCGGAGCTTTTGTTCATTCTGCCTCGGGGTGTGGCCCCCCTGTCACCTCCTCTCACAATCTACCTGGACGGCACACCCATTCCTCTTGCCTCTACCCACCGCATCCTAGGACTATCCCTTCACTCTAATGGCAAGCCCACCACCCTCTTCACTCGTCTCTCAAACACTGTACACCAGACCATCCACCTCGTACGCCGCATTGCCAACCGCCACCACGGCATGCGCGAACATGACCTCCGCCGCTTGGTCCAGGCCTTTGTTGAAAGCCGCTTCATCTGTTCGCTTCCTTATCTCTTCCTTTCTCGCACCGAGGAGTTAGCAGCTTCATTCAACAGGCGTATACGTCGGCCCTAACCCTTCCCTCATCTACTTCGACGGCTCGGCTATTGTCCATGGGCGCCCACAACTGCCTTGCGGAGCTGTCGGAGGCCCATATCGTACGGCGCAGCTCCTCCGTCTCTCTCGCACCCGCATCGGTTGCGCACTTCTCTCCATCCTTAAGCTCTCCTCTCTTATCCACCCTCTCACCTCACTGCCTATCCCTTCACACGTCTCCTCCTTCCTAACCATTTATCCCCTCCCTAAGAATATGCATCCTGAATGTCACCCCTCCTGCAGAGCACCGCGAGCCTCCGCGCTCTGGCGTGAGTACGGAGGGAAACCTGACGTGGCTTATGTGGACGCCGTCTCGTACAGCCGCTACCCATCCCACACCCTTGCAATCACTGACAACTCTCTCCAACCAACTCTTACTGCCTCAGTCTACACTTCGACCTCTGTTGATACCGAGGAGGCAGCTATTGCCCTTGACATGATGCAGACCTCTGCGGAATACTTTTTCACTGACTCCAAGCCTGTGGTATACTACTCGGTTGGACGAGTGGCACCCCCAGTCATCGACATCTTACGTTCAGACACCATCCCCTCTCGCCCAATCCAAATCAACTGGGTGCCTGCTCACGTAGCCCATGCTGGCAAGGAGGTGGCTAATTATATCGTTCGCGATTCGACCGACCGAGCAAGCCCATCTCCGCCGTGAATGGATATGCGTGACGCGCTCCTCACGTACTACCATATTACTTCACACTACTGAAAGTACGTGGTTGATCCTCTTTTCGTAGTTTCGTTGGTTCGCAGAAATTAATGTCGTTAACTTTTTGACCGCGGGTCGGCCTCATTATCAAGGAATCTTCGTAACAATATGCGCTGTCCACACATCCCACAATATCCGTGATGCTGCGGAAAAGGAGGTAGCTTCCTCAATATGAGCACGCTTGGCCCCAGTGGAAGATCAGCCGCTGCGGTAGCTCGGTGCTTATGGTGCTCGGCTGCTGATCCGAAAGACGTGGGTTCGATCCCGGAAACTGCAGTCGCGTTTCGGTGGCGGCGAATTCATATATCTGATTCCTGTGCACTGTTCGATGTCACTGCACGTTAACGAATCGCAGGTTGTCAAAATGATCCGGAGCCCTTCACTACAGCGTCCATCATAGCCGGAGCAGATTTATGTCATTGAACCCTATAAACCAATCTAAAGTAAAGTGAGCTAGCGCTTCTCTACATCTGCATCGGTAAGCGCGTCGCAGACGTTCGTTATACAGAGGCTCACATCTGTGTGTTGTGGTCCAACTTACGGAGGTGCTTTCATCAGGTGAGGCAGCGCTGGCGCGTGGTATTGCGCAGTCTGCCGTGTATTAAAGTAGAAGTGTCACGCGTATGGTGCGCTTGTGTTGACAAACGGAGCTTTATCGACACCACGAGCGACACTGGGTTGGGATGAGTCACTGGGTTGGGATGACGCGAGGCCCAAAAGCACATCAATTTTGTGCACCAAGAACCGATGGTACAAATGAGAAGTGTGCAGCCTGCCACCTTGCCTCGATTCTTTCCTTCACCTGTAACGACGCCTTTGGAAAGACAAGCACATGTTTGCAGTAAAGGAAACGTACCATTTCTTAGTAAAAATAGGGGTGACTTCGCGAACATCATCGTCAGCTCCTAGCCTTACTCAAGGCTCGTATTCCTGTATGCCCCTTCCTATTAGTTATAGCTCTTCCCTAAATACTAGATCGGTGTACCAGAATCACATTATTGGGTCCGAATGCCTCTACGGCTGAAGCAAGTTTTCTTTCCAATCAACGTAACCTCCTCATCCTTGCGCTTTGGCACGGGCTGAGTCGTTACGTGTGATCTCATCTGCATGGGTATGTCGATCTTGTCGGCAGCTTCCCAGGGCGGACTGATTCTGAGCTTCTGCAATATTTTCTTGCCAGGCTTAAATGTTGAGAGCCTGCTAGTTTGGTTGACACGGCGGACCTCTATTAGTTCGTCGTTAGTGTTGTCGATCCCTAGTTGTGGTAGGCGCTCGGTGGATGTGCATAAAGGGAGACAAAGCGTCGTCTTTACAGCTTTTCGTATAATAGCATCCAGTTGGTATTTCTCCTTTTTCGTAAGCCGCAGGTACGGGGTGGCGGACGTCATGGAGAGAATGAATGCCTGAACTAATCTTAGAGCCCCCTTTTCTCTTTGCCCATTTCTTTTCTACACTATCCGGCATAGCATTCCAGAGACTTCCTGGGAGTAGGATTGGAGCTGTATGATTGTTGTGGCGTTGGTGTAGCCGTGGGGTATGACGGCTGCCAGGATTTTGATCTCTTTCATGGTCGGAACGCTCATATCCTGGATCGTGCTAGCGAGCGTTGGAGTGCACGGTAAAAGGGCCTGATATCCTCTTTCTTGCCACGGTCGATCAGGGATAACTCGGATATCTCGGGACAGCATGTTAAGCCATGCCTCGCCGCATGCCGGCACACGGTGTTCACTGCTTCCTGAAGGAGGTCTTCAATTTTGCAACAATTTTCGGAGCCCTTCACTACGGCAACCCTTATAGCCTGGGTCGCTATGAGACTTTAAACCCCAAGAAACCAACCAAGCCAAACCATATCGTAATGCCGTATATAGCGTGCTCAATGCGTTGGATGTGGTCTAGCTTCTGTGGTGGCCCGCGCATGGTCAAGTTCAAGAGAAGCGGAGACAAGACTGCTTCCTGTGGAGTGCCCTTAGAACACAGACTGAATAGAGAGAAGGTCCGATAACCGATATTTCTTGACGGTTTCCTAATAGAGACAAAGTGCCTGACGTAATTTTAAGTATCGTCGCCACAGTTGACTCTGTTCAGCCCCTCCAGTATTCCGTGGTGGGTGGCATTGTAAAATGCTCTCCAAATCGAGAGCAAGAATGGCCTTTACCTGACATCTACCGGGGTTGTCCAGGATCTCCTTTCTCATACTAAGGAGGATATCCTTTGTAGATAGCTTTCCACTAAACCCGTGCAGCGTGCCTGGAAGAATGTCATTATTTTTCAGGAGTCTCTTTGTAAATAGGGTGTTCACGGTCCTCTAGAACAGTATACCTAGGCACGACGTGAGGGCCCTCGGTCGTAAATGATCAATATCGCATGGCTATGTTTGGCTTGGAAATTAGCCAGTTTCCACGTGTCGGGGATCCGGTCCTTTTTCCAGTATTGCGTGTAAAAGTATTTCAATAGTTATGCATCCTAAGGAAGTGTCGTCCTTGTTGAAGGGCATCTTGGTATTAATCTGTCCGGCCCAGTGGTGGTATTCTTATGTATGACTTCAAGCTCCGCCCTCAGTACCTCAACCGTTACGTCTTCGTACATCTCTCCATTGGGTGCGTCGGTATACGCAGAAAGAGGGCAGGAGGGAACCAGGGCGAGAAATTTCCGAGCGAGTTCTACAATTAGGGCTTCACTGTCACCTTGATAGCTGTCAAGGGTCTTACAGAGCTTGTCTGCATGCTCTTTCCGGTTTCAGTTCGGCTCGATTAGGGCTCTGACGAGTCCCCGTGCTTTAGACATTCCCATTCTACCACTGAGCCATCAAACAGCTCTAGCCGGTTTCGGTTAGCGAGGTTATGTGTGTAGTCATCCGCTTACTTGGTGAGTTCTGTAGTCTTGATCTTCAGCTTGCGATGTAGCTTTTGCCTCTTCCACCTCCTTGTCAGAGATCTTGCTTCCGACAGATGTAAGAGGTTCGGGTCAACCGCAGGGGTGTTCTCCGAGGTGTCCACGTCCAAGAGTACCTGGCAACGGTTTTCATCTGTAGCCCTGTCTATGCCTCAATATCTGTGATATCTTCGTCCCGGAGACGTGCGATGCTCGCTGGTTTCCGGCATTTTGCTCCGTGAACAGCGCAGGAGACGATAAATTGATCACTGCCCAGCGACTCGCTAGTCTTAGACCAGGTGGCCTGCAGACTGTTTTTCACAACTGTGAGATTTGGAGAGGTGTCTCTGTTGACGGTATTGCCCGATCAGGTGGGTTACAGGTGGTCTGTTCAGATTGTAAGCCCCTCCCTGTTAGCGGTCTCAAGAACCCTCCTTTCTCGCTGTCCGACTGATACCCCTATGCTTGATGGGGTGCATTGAAATCACCGGCTATGACGAGGAGGTCGCTACGTGCCCTCTTGATATATTCCTAAAGAGCGTGGCTATGTGACGACATAAGTCCCTGGGCGACTGTATAGATTTAGTATGCGGAAATGTGTGCATTACCCTCTTTGGTTCGGAAGAATTTTCGGGTAGTGGTTCTTACATACAGCCTTGCGGTAAACCCCTTGTGAAAAAGTATTCCTAAGACATGATCGCCTTGGATGGTTTGTACCGTTTCATGCTGATGACCGTATTTGCTTCTTGAAGCACTATTACGGCAGGTGTTGCCTCCGACGTGTCGATAAAAAAGTTGAAGCCTTCTTTTCTTTTCTTTTTGGATATCCGACAATTCCATTGCCAAATTATTGTTTCCTGTCCCGTATAAGCCGTGGTCCTTCTTTGTCTTCTTCCGAGAGGGTGTTCCTGTCGGCCTATTTGGATCTCCTGCTTCGGAAGTTGCACTCATTAAGTTTAGATTTCAGTTCGTCTCTAATTGTGGTGACAGCGGAGTTTATGTATTCCGTAGTGCTGGCGGACTGATTTTCTAGCTCGTTTTTGACCATCTGGATAACTTTTAGGAATTTTTATCCAGCCCCTCTCTGTCAGCCCTCAGCTCTGCAATGATGCGCTAATCAACTGCCTACGAGTTTGGCGGGGTTTCGGGAGTTTTCTCTATGTGACAGCCCCTTCTTTAAGGATTTGTGCGAAGATGGGTACCGCATCCTGCTGCCGTTGTGGTTGTTTAGTATGGCCGAGTATTCCTGAGGTACTGGTAGGGATTCCTCAAGGGCGTTGACGTTTGATGCTCGCTAGTTAGTATATCCTCGAACTAACATGATAGCTCGAGGATATACACACTACCGAGCAGACATTCCTCCCCACACGTGGAAGTATCTACTGATCACACTTCTACCGAGGAACATGCACCCAGTACACAACAAAGAACGCAGAGAACACGGAGCGAAAACCATCGCCAAAAATAAGAAAAAAAAGATTGGCGGGATGTAGCCAATGTCGACGTGGCGGGTGGGAGACATGGAGCGGTAGTATCGGCAGTGGTAGATGGATACGGGATACCCAAATTTACAGCCTCGTGACGCAGCAATGACATAGTTACGGCCAAAGAAGTTGCAATAGCGCTCGCTTGAGTCGGCACCCGAGCACACATATTAATTAACAAAAGCAAAACAGCCGTTTGGAACTTTGCGAACGGTACAATTTTCGAGGAAGCCAGACGCATCCTCTCAACGAACCCAATTAATCGAAAAATATCCATCATATGCGCACGAATCTGTTCCTGGCAACGAGGCTGCACACGCGCTCGAACGGGATCTCTACAACCAGACGACCGTAGAGCAGCCCGGATGCGACGGAATGAAAGATAGAGACAACCTGACATTTACTTTGTTTACTCTCCACGACTGTAGTGCGCATTATTCTATTTTAATAATTTCATCGAGCTAATCACGCGCAGAGAAAAGATCGTTCCCGAAGCAACTTGTTCGAAAAAGCTTTGAATAAGCATGGTCAGTATACCTGCTTTCCCAGTGTGTTGTCTTCTGCTAGAACGATCGGCATAGAGCAGTAAGTTGACGGGTATTTTGAGCGCTTGGATCCATCGAAGTTGTTTTGTGTTCGCCATATTTCAATAGGAGCAATGTTTTTCATTTCGTTCACGGCGCAAGAAAGCTCGAATAAAAAATTCGGGGACGATTAAGCTTCACCTTTAAGAGTCGAACGCGACAGCATGTTGCAGCGCTGCCAACGAGTCCACGGAACGCCATCGGCCGTTCGGCGCGACGCCTAGCCTGTGAAACAAATCGCTTGGAGTCTCTAGGAGTGCAGTGGGGTCGTGTGGGGACCCTGGGGCGTGCCCCGAATTCCTTGTACAATAAAGTTTTTTTTCTCTCTCTCTCTCTAGGATACCTACGAAAGCTCATTCACCCCCCGCAGAGTTCACAAACGGGCTGCAGTGACGCTGCTGCCTGAATTGGTCCTTATTCGTCTCCGTTGTGATCGTAGAGGGGGAAAAGCCGTTGTAACTGTCTTACATATCAGTGGAAAGGATAGGAAACATTTTGTCCAAGAGAAAGAGGGTGCCCCCCGCAGAGGTGACCTCTTCGTGTTTTCACTAGGCTCCGCAGTCGGACCAGCTGACATCTCCAAAGGTTTCGTATGCCGGTCCTCCAAACTGATATCCACAACCGCTGTGGGGTGTCAGTGCACGTTAAGGATTCCCAGGTTGCCGAAATTACCGAAGCCCTCCACTATGGCAACCCTCACAGCCTGAGCCATTTTGTAGCGCAACTCCATAAACCCAAAATCAAACCGGAGGCCGTAAAACCGAACAGTCATAACACCACCTATCGTACCTCAGCGTAAGCTGTTCGCATTTACTTTCATCTCTACAACATAGGTGGCACTGCCCTGCTGCAGGTCATGGCAGTGAATTGATATGTTTTATAGAGTAGAACGCGATTTTAACGCGAATATTACGCCAGGTCTAACCGCTCGTCGCGTGGTCCGTGGCCCCCCTGCTCCTCGAGGAGCCGCCGCTGCGCCTAACAGTTGGTGTGACGTCAGCCTCCCCGTTGCTATGGCGACGCGTGACATGAGCTTGCTCTCTCGACCGCAGCCAGGAGGAGCCGGTCGTGCCGCGCTCCTCGATGAGTCTCGCCATGGAAGTCACTGAAGAAGAGTCTATATCTGAATCCAATTGCTGTACTGCTTCTGAACAGTTTACCTTTAAGGCGACAGGCAAGCAAGCTGGGAAGAATGCAAGACAGAGGTTACAATGAGCCCAAGAAAGGGAAGAACAACCAGAAGAACGACTGCGGAAACGACAAGAAGCCGAAGCAGCTAAACGAGCTGTATCGAGTTCAGAAGCTGGCATTAGGCAAGCTAAACGGAATGAAGCCAAGCGGTTGTGACCAAGCCTAACATTGTATTGCTTTCGCAACCAACCAGGTTTAACCAAAGCTAAACCACACCAATTCTTTTTCTCAAGTTGGGAGTTTCCACTTTACAACCACAATGTCCATGTGGTGTTATGACCGTGTTCGGTTTACGTTTGGACTTCGGGATTTCTACGTTCCAAAGCGACGCAAGCTATGAGGGACGCCGTAGTAGAGTGCTTCGGCGATCGGTGGTTATTTAACGTACACTGACATCGCACAGTGGTTGTGGATTTGAATTTGGAGGAGCAGCAGACGAAACCTTTAGGGATAACTGGTCCGAACGCGCGGCCAGGTGGCAATACTATGGTTTCGGCCCTTCGGGCAGCAGCGTGGATGCAATCCTTCGCGACCTCTTCACGCTTCAGACTCGCAGGCAGCGGCTACCGGATCTGTGCGCGTTGTCAGAGTGGAGCGCCTCTCATATCCTCAGTTGCTTTGGTACATTAAACCCCATAGACTAAACCAAACCAAACAACAAGCTCCTACTTTTGACGTATAAAAGCATGTTGTGTCATGAGGGGAATGTAGCTGTGAGGCTGAAAAGCATGAGACGAATGATTTGGCGATGCAGCCGGGACCAGATAACACTGTCACATTCTACTCTTAAAGCCGAAGCTTAAGAGTCCTCCAATTTTAACACGAAAGTCGGTTTTAGAAGAAAGGTAAGGGCGCAGTAACTGTGTCGTATCTCAGCAGACATCTCAACCGCACCTTAATAGACGAGGTTAGAAATTGAGAGGACGCTTAAGCTTCCCTAAAGAGTAGACGCGATAGTGCCTTCTCCTCCTTTTTTCTCTTCTCATTCCTTTTCTTTCTCACTTCTCACCGGAACTCAAGTTGCAATCGCCGTTCGTCGGTACATCGTTCTCGACAAACCCGACGCCACGAACACCAGCATAGCTTCCCCGCCGAACGAACGGGCAGCAAGCCGCAAGCTTAGCGGTTTACGCGGCTTGGATGTGCGCTGCGTTGTTCGCCGCCGCTAACCTAATCAGCCCCCGGACCCGATGGTGTAACCAACAAAATGCTTAGAAACCTAGATGACAAATCTATAACGGCGCTGACCAATTTCATGCAAGAATGCTGGGAGAAGGGTGAGATTCCCAAACAATGGAAAACCGCTAAGGTAATTTTCATACCTAAGCCAGGGAAGCCGCTCAATCTAGAAAATCTAAGACCTATATCCCTCACATCTTGCGTTGGAAAACTGATGGAACATGTCATACAAGCGCGACTAAACAATTTCATGGAAGACAACGACTTATACCTCCATTCGATGATAGGTTTTAGATCGCATTTGTCCACGCAAGATGTCATGATACAGCTCAAACATGACATATTACACACTAAGTCGCTGGATGAGAAAGTAATAGTGGGACTTGATCTCACTAAAGCTTTCGATAATGTAAAACACGAGGCGATACTAGAAAACCTGGCTCTTTTAAACGTCGGGGAGCGCACATACAACTACATTGCCAATTTCCTTTCGGGCAGGATAGCGCGCATCCACTTTGGTGAAAATCAGTCTCAGGACATACACTTGGGCAGCATAGGCACCCCTCAGGGTTCGGTACTTTCCCCTCTGCTCTTCAACGTGGCCATGACACAGCTCCCGAAGAGACTGGAGGGGATAGATGACTTGAATTTCTGCATGTATGCGGACGATATCACCATGTGGATGACCCGTGGACACGACGCGCACATCGAAAGTACGCTACAGAAGGCCATAAATGAGGTCGAAAACCATGTCAGCCGTAGGGGCTTGCAATGCTCGCCGCAGAAGTCTGAACTTCTTTTTTATCGACCTCTGCATCAAAGACAAACTAGAACCATCCCTAACATCAAATTACAAACTCAAGGGGCGGAGATTCCTCATGTTGAAAAAATCAGAATTTTAGTAATGATTATACAAAGCAACGGGTATAACGGTGATGCAATAACTAAGATGGAAAACTGCGCGCAACAAACTATGCGGCTCATACAGCGGATTGCCAACAGAAGACACGGCAAGAAAGAGCAGAATCTCCTACGGCTGGTACAGGCGTTCATATAAGACGTATCTCGTATGCTGCCCCTTCCTTGATCTTAAAGTTTCAGAAAAGGAAAAGATAAATGGAATTAGCAGGCGATGCACGAAACAAGCTCTAGGATTGCCCATCCGTACATCCACTCACCAACCTCCTAGAGCTGAATGCATAATACCCTGGAAGAAATTACGGAAGCAGTGGGAACGTCCAAAATCGAACGCTTAGCCGGGACCACAACCGGCAGGGCCATTCTAGAAAAACTCAATCTGAGCCGAGATAACAGAACAACCGCCAAAGTTGACATGCTCGGAAAAATTCGAGAAAATATAGTTGTACCCCCATTACCCAGGAATATGCATCCTATTCATCACTCAGTGCGCCGGGCCAAGCGGGCATAGGCGCTAGAGAAACGCTTCCGCTCCTACAAAGACGAGGACGTGGTCTACGTGGATGCCGCTGAGTATGGTAAGAACACTATGACCGTCGCGGTCGTCAATAATAAACAACTCTTCAAAATAAGTGCCTCCATACTCTCGGGTAACCCAGAGACTGCAGAGGAAGCTGCCATAGCACTGGCTTGTGTAGGCACAAAAGCGAGATACATCATCAGTGACTCCAAAGTTCCCATACTAAATTTCAGCAGGGGCCGGGTTTCCCCTCTAACGAATACAATTCTAAGCCGCCATGTAATAGACAGGAAAATTACACTAGTCTGGACACCAGCACATGCATCTCTGCCTGGTAATGAGACGGCCCACGAGTTCGCCCGAGGCTTTTCTTTCCGGGCGGACCCGAGCGAGGTGGTCTTTACAGACAGGGATCGCATGGTGACCTACAGAGAAATTACACAACACTATCGTTTGCAACGAGCTAGACTTCCTCCAGCGGATAGATCCTTGTCCAGATACCAAGCCATCAACTGGCGCCGGTTACAAACTTACACCTTTCCAAACCCGGCCCTCTGGAGTCTTATGTACCCAGGGCAATTTTCAGAAAAATGCGCAAACTGCGAACTTAGGGCCACCTTGGACCACATACTATGGGAATGTCCTCATGCTCCCCGGGAGGGACGAGGTATAAACACAAAAGATCAATGGGAGACCTTACTACTGAGCTCCGACCCGGCGACTCAGTTACAACTTGTCCGACTGGCCGAAGCAGCCGCCGAGAGTCAAGACCTTTCGGCCGTCGTCTCGGCGGTAGCCCTCTGGCTACCCTCTTTCTGTTGGACATTAAAAGTTTTCCTATCCAATCCTATCGCCGCTCACCACGTGATTCCTGCGTCCCCGCACGGTCCCACAGCGCCCGAACTAGACGAGTGGGAGGCGCTGCCGTCGCACGCTATCTGCTGGGGGAGTGGCGTATATTGCGAGGAGGAGGGAGTCGTTTTAGTGGGCGCCGCCTGATGGCGCTACGTGCGTGCCAAGCGAAGAAGAAAAGTAACGGAAACGTATTTTGCTACTCGCTTAACTTCTGTAATTTCCATGCTCATAATTACTAATACACACCACAGTACATGTCCCTAAAACACCCTTTTATCAACCCTTTATGAACCGTATTCACTACCCTTACAAAAATTTTTAGTAACATTCTTTAGAAAGTCTTTCGACAATTGTTAATAGAACCTATCAACATTGAATAGAAAGTCTTTTAAACGCCTTTGTACATTGTAGTAACAACCTATCAACCGTCTTCCAACAATTGGCCACCGATATCCAAAAGACTCAAGTACATAGAAAGTCTTTATACTTCCTATCATCCCCTTATCGAGTTTGTATACACTTCCTACTGACCCCTTACCGACAATGTCTACCAACACCCTATTAACGGTCTTCCGACAATTGGCCACCGTTATCCAAAAGACTCAAGTACATAGAAAGTCTTTACACTTCTTATCAACCACGTACCGACAATGTCTACCAACACCCTATTGACGGTCTTCCGACAATTGGCCACCGTTATCCAAAAGACTCAAGTACGAAGAAAGTATAATTCCTACATCAACTTTTGGAAAAGTGTATGTTAACTACACAGTACAACACTTTTACCAACAGTTTTATCACTTCAAAATCATTTTGTGAACACTATCCTGGACTGCTTAAAGAATAGTAGAAGCAAAATGCAAATTATTACATTTATTGTGCACAAGTGTACATACGCGCTACAACACATGCATGATGCATCAAAATATTTTATGGAGAACAATAGAGGAACAGAATATTGCCTTCGGCACACTTCCCCTCAGTTCCCTCTGAGTAACAATGACTGACACACAGCAATTGAAAAACATAACAGGTTTTAATAACAGGTTTAATAAACAAAGGAGCGTCTATAGACGCTCCTTTGTTTATTCCAAGACATCGAGCTGGCGTGGCGGAGTGCTTAGCGTCATCGTCTACCAATCCGGAGGCCCCGGTTTTATTCCGCAACTCGACAAATTTCCTACTCGGTTTTATTTAATAATGCTTCTGGGATTTTTCGCTCACGGCCAACGCCGCCGAGGCCGGCTTTTCTGCGACACGGGGCGCTTAAAGCTATCGCGTGAAAATCTGGGAAGGTATACAATTGAACGTGCACATTTTGTCGGTTCGAATGCCTGTCTCAAGCTAGCCTGTAATTTAACTACAACATACAAGCTATATGCAAAGAGAAATTGTATGTCAGAACCCGAGCGGTTGATCAAACAAGAATGGGTGCTCAAACATTTGGTACTAATATAGTCGGGAATACTGGCAAAACCTTCAGGTCAGCCAGTTGGTGAAATGTAAGACAATCAATTTAACATTTTTGTATGGAATATGATCGCTTGTTGATGTCACACTAATTTTCTTGCCATCGCAGGGATTCTCTGCACCACCTGCGAGTATACATAACAACACACTACACCACTCTCCAGATTCTCCCAGCAGCTGAACCCAGTCTTCCCCTTAAGTCCTCAAAATTTAACCCTCCCCCCCCCCCCCCCGCCCCCTTCTGTAATACACGTGTGAAGGTCTCCACTCACTGGAAAATCCTGCATGGCTGCACGCAATGTCACGATGCAAAACAAAACGGCTTTAGCGCGCCAAGGCAGGAGAGCCATACAAGAGCTCCAAGACAGGCGTGGAACCTCCACCCGCGGATACGAAAACGCAGATACCCAAGCAGTGCTGTGATGGCGGCTGTTTGGTTTGTCATCTTCTGGTTGGCACGGTATACTTAGGCAGGAGGACTATAGTAACAAAAAAGAGGACAAGACAAGTACGTACGCGAACTTTCAACTGTTTGTTAATTGTACTGCTCTGTTTATATACTCACCCAAGCCTATCCCACGCTCACCCAAGCGTGTCCTTACAGATACCCAAGCCCAATAATAAGGGACTGCGGATCAAACCACTGCCACAGAATATGCGACCTTCACACCATGAAGGAAGGAAGAAAGCTAGGGAATTACACGAAAAATGCGTAACGGACGAAGGGCTCACCCACCGCGGTTCCTCAGTTGTTAAGGCGCTCGTCTACCGAGCAGGAATACCCGGGTTCGAACCCGACCGCGGCGGCCGCGATTCGATGGAGGCGAAAAGCAGAGGGCGCCAGTGTGCTGTGCGTTGATCCCCAGGGGGTCGAAATTTTTCCGGAGACCCCTACTACTGCACCTTTTTCTCTCTTTTCTCTTTCACTCCCACCTTCCTCCTTCCCATACGGCGCGGTTCAGTTGTCGACCGAGACGTGAGATAGATACTGCGCCATTTCTTTTCCTCAGTAACCAGTTCTTATTACGAAAGAGCTGTCGATGTGGACGCGGCTGAATACACACCAAGCGGAGCGTTCGCACTGGCCGTGGTGCACGGGCGTGGGCGGCTGCGGGCCTAGGGGTCGGCAGTGCCAATATCTTCAGAAACAGCGGAAGAGGCAGACGTGGCACTAGCCACAGCTAGCGCTTACGCGGATACAATCTTCACGAATTCTAAATTGGCTGTCCGTAGTTTGCGAGCAGGCATAATCTCAACTGCAGCACAACAGATACTGAAAGTTACCAGGCAATATTTACAACGAAATTGAGGTGATATGGGTGAAGGCGAACTCGGGAAGTCCGGGGGAACGAGGCGGCCCACAGCATGGCACGAGGTTTCCTCAACCGAGCCGGTGGGTCGTCCGTATCTATAATTACTCCAAGGAGGGGCTGGCATCTTCCAACGATGTCACGAGCAATTGCAAATTGGAAAGACACAAATTTCCTCGACCTGACAAAACGCTGGATAAGGCGCAAGAAACCACCTGGAGGAGAGCAAACGAGGTCCTTTCTTAGCCCCTAAATATTGGAAAAATATACCCGGATGATCAGTAGCGTAGCCAGAAATATTTTTGGAGGTGTGGTATATGCCGCCGGTAAAACAAGATAAAAAGAAAACCTGCGCCCAAACACTATCGTGGTCATTTTAGTGCTTTAATAAAGCGGAAAGGTCAACCATTTCGTTCACTCTAATCATCGTCAGACTAACTGCACCCACTGCAGAGCAAAGGCATCTACAAAGTCTCTCCAATTAACCCAGTCCTTTGCCGATTGCGGGAACCGTATCACCGCAAACTTCTCAATCTCATCCATCCACCTAACTTTCTGCCGCCCTCTGATTTGTTTTCCTCCTCTTGGAATCTACTCAGTTACCCTAGAGGATCAGAGGTTACCTTGCGTTCGCATTACATGCCCGGCCCAAGCAAATTTCTTTCTCTTGATTTCGACTAGGATGTCATTAACCCGCGTTTGAGCCCTCACCCACTCCACCCGCTTCCGATCTCTTAACCTTATACCCCTCATTTTTCTTTCCACAGCTCGCTCCGTTGTCCTTAACTTAAGCTTGATTTCGACTACGATGCACTGCAGTATCTCCACAAGGATACGAATGCACAGCGGATTACAAGGACTTGGTTCGTAAAGAACAATTATTGTTCCATAAAGAAACACTGAAACGAAAAATTGCGGGAATTTTAAATACTCCCATATGATATACAACAAAACAAAAGCTTCTGTTCCACAACATAGTCACCAACTGCGATGAATGGCATTTGTCAGAACTTCCACCCCATGCATGTGAGCCTACTCCCCGCTGCAGAGGAAGTTTAAAAAATAAAGAATTTGTGTTTATTTTTGCGGTAGTTTATGATCATTTGAGCACAACGCAAATGATGAAAAAGTAGGCGGGCGTGAAAAGGCATGCTTAGTCGAGTGAACTGTGCCTATATTTAAAAGGAGTGCCATACTTCGTGTGGTAGCGATGACGTGTGACTCCTTCCAGCAATAAGTTACGCTTCCTATTATAGATCCGCGACGACCTACGCCAATATTTTCAACATCAAAACCGAAGTTCTTATTTTCATTTTTGAGTTTTAATATATCGATGCGGTGTGTTAATAGGATCGGCGAAAAAAAAATGGCAGAGGCTCAGCTCAGCTATGCCAGGATATACGTAGCAGAGCAACCTTGAAGTCTCCGCTTGGCAAGACAGACGTTCTTCTCTTTGCTCAGGCGACTCCGCTTCTCGTTTAGCCTTCTGATGTTGTTCCTTTCTTTGCAGAGCGGCCAAGTGCCAGGCCACGGATTCTAGGTCCGAAGAATTGATCTTCTCCCGACGATGCCGCCGCATAGCGGCGGCTGGAGTCTCCTTTTCGTCACCGAAACGAAGCGATTTTGATAACGGAGTCGTATAACCTCAGCGTTTATACACACAGTCGCGCATACGCACTTTATCCACACAACCCCACACGTGACCGCGGCGGCGGCCAAGCTCTGACGTCATGCGCCGCGCACCTGCTGCCCTTCTACAGTTGCCGCGCATGCGCACTATAGGCCTCCCGGGCTCACGGCGAAATGATCTACTGGGTAGCGTAGTGTAGCTCTCGCTACAAAAAAAGGCTGAAAGGAGTGAGGGAAAAAGAAGATGCAGAGCTCAGAAAATTTCGGGAGCTGTTCTGACAGTGAAACACCTCTCCTGGCTATGCCCCTGCGGATCACTAACCCCGAGTGCAGGTTCTGTGGTGAAATAGCCTCGCATGGCATATATGATTACCTTCTATTGCAATGTAAAGAAGAACGTCCAGCGGAGGAAAAAGTACAAATTCCTTCTTTTGAACAATGGGAGGCAGTTCTGGTCAGCCGGGGCCCAGGAATTCAAGCCTTGTCCACTGAGCGGGCCGCTAAGGTACCACTAGCCACGGTCAGGAGACCATCTAGCGCGGACTGTCTGCATTTTCATTTTGACGAAATAAGCGTTTTCCAATACAAATGCACAAAACGAACAGCTCCTTATTGTCTGCCACTTCAGTGCACCAATAAAAGCCGGCGGTAAAATTGGTTTTTGACCGAAAGAAATGGGTCAATATCTGTCTTACATATCTGGGTGGACACTTGAACGGCGCAGTAAGGGAAGAGAGGAAGGTGGAATGAAACATGAAAGAAAGAGAGAAAGAAAGAGAGGAAGAAAGACAGAAGGAAAGAAAGCAAGGAAGAAAGAGAGAAGGAAAGAAAGCAAGAAAGAAAGAAAGCAAGAAAGAAGGAAAGAAAGGAAGAAAGCAAGAAAGAAGGAAAGAAAGAAAGCAAGAAAGAGAGAAGGAAAGAAAGAAGGAAAGAAGGAAAGAAAGAACGAAAGAAAGAAAGGAAGAAAGAAAGAAAGAAAGAAAGAAGGGAAGAGAGAAATAAATAAATAAATAAATAAATAAAGAAGGAAAGACAGAAGGAAAGAAAGAAAGGAAGAAAGAAAGAAAGTAGGAAAGAAAAAGAAAGAAAGGAAGAAAGAAAGAAAGAAAGAAAGGAAGAAAGAAAGAAAGAAAGAAAGAAAGAGAGAAAGAAAGAAAGAAAGAAAGAAAGAAGGAAAGAAAGAAAGAAAGGAAGAGAGGAAGAAAGAAAAAAGAAAGAAGGGAAGAAAGCTGCTGTAGTGGAGATCTGCGGAATAATTTCGACCCCGTGGGGATCCTTAACGTGCACTGACACATCACAGCACACGGGCGCCTTTTGCGTTTTGTCTCCATCGAAACGCGGCCGCCATGGTTGGGGCCTGTCTTACTGGCCACATTACCAGAAAAGCTGGCGGCATGTGTTACTATGTGTAATCGTAGATGGTACAGGAAATTCCAGTGATGGCAAGAAAAATAAGGTGCCGTCACCAAGCGGCCGCAGGACCGACGCAGCAAGCCGAGCTGTGCAGTTTCACCCCGTCAGATACAATATAGTCAACAAAAATATATCACATTTTCAAATCTTTCATGTAGCTCGAAAATATCAGCAATACAAAAGACTCATATGCTCTTTTTGAATATATTACCACCAAGAGAATTTTATTGGACCCCATGGTTACACGATAAGGGACCACAGTCCCTCAAAAACTACAAGAGTACAGTTCGCGACTAGTGTCGCTCGATTACCGAAAAGCGATCACTCAAGACACGACGGCGACTCCTGTCGCCCTGCAAACAAAAGTCATTCACTGCACGTAATAATGTCCACAGTGCCCATAATTACAATGCAATAATGTCCTTTCATTCCGTGAGAAGTTAATGGGGGCGAAAATGTTTGCCATAAGTTCGTATTTCAATTCTCTCCTTTTATGGGCACCTTCCTTTCTGTTAACTTCAATGTTTTCTAAATTACTGTTAACGTATTGTCACGTCCGGTGATAAATTCTGCAGTTACATGTATTATATTACTACATAATTTTATTAGCAGTGGGCAGGCAGTGCGGTCAACATAACTCCATCAAGACTGCGCAAACAATAGTTATTCGCGGCCAGAATTCTGTAAAGAAACGCTAACAGGATTCCCTGGATTCCATGTAGCCCTTCGCGCACCTTCACAAGTTTTGAAGAGATATACCCTCAGGGGATGTTTGTTTGCTGCACCTCAGCAAAAGACACGCCAGAACGGCCAACGAAGTTGCTGAGAAAGACATTGTTCGCGAGAGCGTAGAAAACTTCACACTGCCATAATTTCTATGGACCTCGTTCTCAATATTTCGCGTTAAGCAACAGAGTCGAGACAGTAATGGCACCAAGCTGATTCTCCGCTCATCAGGTTTGTCTTCTTGACTCAATTCACGGTACTATGAGAGAAGAGAATCATTAACGGTATTCTTGAAAAGGTTATGCTTCAATAGGTAAGCGGACGGGGTGGGGGTTACGATGCAAAGACACCCTGAGACTGCCAATGCATTCGTAACCAACCGGATTTTCTATTCTGCATCCTATCTCCACTTCCGGAAATGTGACAAGAACGCCCTCGAGGTGATCCTCCGTACAAACTATACGCGCCCACAACCTCGCCGTGACGACGTAAAATCAACGGCTCGTCGATCTCAGGATGACCAAGATTTTGCAGAGCTTAGCGAGGCGCACTTAAACAACCACTTTGCGGCAAAAGCCTCCTAGAGCGCATGCGACAGCCACCGCCTCTACACGGCACCTGCCAAGGGGCTGAGTAAGGCGGAGGAGCGAACTCTGCGGCGCCTGCAGACAGGAACACTTCTCTGTCCTGCTATGACCACACACATTGATCCGAACACAGATGGGCGCTGCCTGCACCGTGGGCGACATCTTTCTGCGACATCTTTATTTTCCCGACATCTGCGACATCTTTCACATGGTGTGGTCATGCACTCAGAGTTCTCACCTTCCCCTCCCCCTACCCCCCCTCCCCGAGAGGCATGGGGGACTGCCCTCTTCAAGTGCTCTACTCTGGAGTCCCAAAGGACAAAGCGGCGCGAGACGGGGCATCGTCGTGCGGTGTCCCGGACCAAGGATACCGACCATGCAGCGGGGTTTTCTGGGTCCCAAACTCTCTATGAGTATTAGTTTTCACCACCACCACCATACAAAACACAAGCAGAGGAAAGGATCAAGGTTCCAGAGGACTGGCGCGCGCGCTACAAATCAAACCTCTGCCACAATGCATGATAAAGGAGACTCTTGAGGGCCGTCGAAACGCGTGCGCGACGGCCTTTAACGAACACTACAGCCCTCGATGCGGAGTCTTCTACACGGATGCTGCTGCCCACACAACGGGCCAGCACAATTCGTGTGGAAAACCCACTTTTCACGCCCCAAATATTATACGCGCGGAGGAGGTCGCCATGCATCGGAGGTCGTCATCCTCCGGAAAATTATTAAGCGGGCAAGGACGCCGGAAAATTATTAAGCGGGTAAGGACGCCTTGCGGCTGGCGCATGCATTTGTAACCAGTCGAATTTAAAATTCGACTGGTTACAAATGCATGCGCCAGCCGCAAGGCGTCCTTACATCGTAACCCCCCGCGCTTGTTAGAAACCCGGCGGACCAAGCGGCCCACCTGGTCCCCCACCTGACGGAGTTTGGCCAATGTTGTTTCTGACCGTCTGTCTTGATGTATAAAGAGCCCCAGTACCCGGACTTCGATATTTTCAGGGATTGGACCTGTCTCGAGAGACAATGAAATTTTGTCTGTGCACTTTGGTGAGGGGCGTATGTGCACAAATTCAGACTTTGGGTGGAGCATTGGAGGCCGCAGCGGCGAGCATAACGGTCCACTACGGTCGCCGCCTCCTGCAGGTTAGCCTCAATGTCTGCAAGGGAACCCTGCGTGGCCCACAGGGTGATGTCATCAGCATACAGCGCATGCTGCACACTGGCTACAGCGCCCAGCTGGGCTGGTAGGCGCACCATAGCCAAATTGAATAAGAGGGGAGAGAGCACCGCGCCCTGGGGTGTACCCCTGGTTCCTAAATGAAAAGGGCCATGCTCTTTATCCTGGATCCGAATGTAAGATTGTCTGTCGGTTAAAAATTGCCGAATGTATTAAAAGGCATTTCTGCCGCAGTTAGTTTGAGAGAGGTGGGTGAGAATTATCTCGTGGGTAACGTAGTCGAATGCACCCTTCAAATCCAAGGCGAGTACGACCTTGTCATTGTGAGGGCATTCCACGGGGTCGAGAGCTGGCGTGAGGCTCTGTAGGCCTGTGTCAGCTCGCTGAATGAGTGGATGCGCTCCTTCTTGAATCCCCGATCCGAGGCCACCTGATCACGGTTCAAAGAACCTCAGGCTAAGAGGTTGGAGGCCTCGTTTCTGGGATTCCCGGAGTGCGCAGGCACCCATATCAGCTCCACATGGCGGGGTGGGGCTGCATCGGGCGAGTCCAGTATGCCAAAAGCAGGGACATGGAGTCGGCCTCGAGCAAAATTTAGAATAGCAGTTTTAGAGTCACTTAAAATGTACCGGGCTTCCATGCGGGTGATAGCAAGTGGAATGGCGGCTTCCTCTGCAGCCTCTGGGGAGGTGTCTGGAGGGAGAGGTAGTGTGAGGAGGGTGGATAAAGAGGAGTCCATCACAGCGGCTGTCGCTTCATCACCCGAGCAGGCAGCGTCCACCCATACGGCGTCCGGCTCGGAGCCCTACGCTCGATGGAGTGGCTTCGCACGGGCTCTGCGGCGCTGCTCATGGTGGGACTGGTGCACATTCCTCGGGAGCGGCCTGATGAGGAGCTCCCGGGGAAGGGGTCGTAGGATGGCGAGGAGGGTTGGGTCGTTGGCCGGTATTCTGATTCCGAGGGAGTCCAGGATATACCGACCTGTGGAGGTTTGTGTGAGCCTGATGTATTGGGCCTGTCGGTGGGCCTCCACCAGTTCCCCGGTCGTGTTGTGGAGGCCCAGGCCTAGTGATCTGTCTGTGGGCGTGCTGAGGGGAAGATGAAGTGCTACCTTGAATGCCTTGCGAATTAAAGCACCCAAAGCGTTTAATGTCTTGTTTGGATATTTGTAATTATGGGGTAGTGTACAGCACACGGCTGAGGACAAAGGCGTGAATGAGGCGACATAGGTCGCGCTCCTTCATACCTCAATGATGTCCCGAAACCCTGCGGATGAGGTGCGATATTGCGCCTACAACCTGCTTGTGTTTCTTGAGGGTGGTGGTTTTTTTGCCATCGTTGTAGATGTGCAGGCCCAATACACGGAGGGTGCCACCCTAAGGTACCGGGTCACCATTCAGTTCAATGGCAGTGGGGGAGCGGGGACAGCGGTGATTCTTAGGACCGATGAGGAGCAGTTCGCACTTTTTGGAGGATCAATACAGTCCGATGGTCTGTGCGTAATTTTCGGTGAGTGTGGCTGCTTCCTGCAAGGTGTTCTCTATGACTACTTAAATTATTTAAAAGAAAGAGCAGTTGAGAGTGCCTCTCAGTGGAAGGCAGCTCCTTCGCCAACAGGACTGCCTTGGCCACACTCTCTGCCGAGTTTTATATACTCTTCATTCCCTAGGATCCCTGAATAGGGGTCGGGACTGCTGCAGAAGGTGTGTCCCGCTTCTCGCAGCTATGTCGATGAGACGGAGTATGGCTGAGTCGTCAAACACTGCGGGAAAGGAATTTCGCGCAGTCTGCCAGCAGGTGAATGAACGCCCTCATACTCGCCCGCCGGAAGTCCTAAACACGAGACCTCGGTCGAGGACACAGCCGTCGTTCAATTAGCAGCAACAGCTTGACCTTGCACGGAACCACTGTGTTGTCCGGTGACCCGAGGGTAGACTCGGCCACCTGACGCCGCCACCAACGCCGCTGCTTCCGCCGCTGCTGCCTTCGTCGCCAGCCTTCGCCGCATCTTCGGCCTTTGCCGTCTTCAGCCTTCGCCGCTGCCGTCGTGGTCACCACGGTCGAGAGAGTCCGCTGCCTTAATCCACTTAGGCGGCAGGAAGAGAGGGGGAGGGCACCCCAAGCATGACAGCACCCCCGCCACCAGACAATGCTTCCGGAAGATGAGCCGCTCCTAAGCAGCTAGGCTGACTGGACGTGCGAGAAGGGGCTCTTGGAATTTCTCTGGAAGGCGAGCCAAATGGGACCACAAACGCCAAGCCGCAGATAACAAAAACAAGTGCCGTCTGTAGCCCGCCCGCCCGCCAGACCAAAACCAAAGCAAAACTCTAAGGAAAACCTGAAATGAAACAAAATTCTCTGTCCTGCCATAGCAAAACACTTTGATGAGAGCATAGATGGGTGCTGCCCGCACTGTGGAGAGATATGCGACATCTTTCACATGGTGTGGGCATGCACTCAGAATCCTCGAATGCTTCTACACGGATGCTGCTGGCCCACACCACAGGCCAGCACAGACCGTGTGGAAGACTCAGTTTTTGCGCCCTAATCATTATACACGCGGAGGAGGTCGCCAAAGCACTCGCCGCTGCAGTACCACACTCCCGGGTTATCATCACCAACTGTTGGGGAGCCTGCCGGAATCTAGAAGAAGGACGCATCTCTCGACGCGCCGCCAAACTTTTACATAAATGCGACTACCGGGATTGCTCGGACACACATGTCGTCATCTGGAACGCAGCACATACGGGTCTCGAGGGAAACGAGGCGGCAGACGCCTCAGCCCGCGCGCTCAACCACTAGGCATCACCACGACACGCGCCGCCAGAGGTATAAGAACCTAACACCGCTATCACTTAAAAAGACATTGTTGAATTATATCAAACTCAGCACAGCCGCCTTCATCCAACACTACTTCAAACAGCCGGCTTATGGCCCTTGGGGCGGTGAATACTTTCCGAGAGCTCCGGGAGGCGCACCTTACAAACCAGTAGACGCGCTTGTCGCTAACGGAGTCAGGTCGCCGCCTTCTTGCTCGACTCCATATCCAACACACCCCTCCAATGAAAGACAGGTTTCACATCCGAGAACTGTGGAGACGTGACCTCCACATGCGGCATTTTCAAACCAAAATGTCACCCGAAGCCTATAATAGTCGGCGCCTGGCACAAACGGAAGCCCTAGCCCGACCTTATGGCAACAAAAAATTCAGGGTGGCACTTTGTTGACCTAAAGTGCGGTGAGGCGAAAGCCTTAAGCACAGTGTTACTGCTTGTGTCACTGATGTGTTGTTAAGGTGTTAAGCTTCGCCTCCAAGAGTGAAACGCGACAGCGTCTTGCAATGCTGCCAGGGAGTCCATCGAACGCCATCGCCCGTTCGGTTCTACACCTTGCTCGTCGGTAAACTGGCTTTTGAGGAAAAGAAATGTATCTTTCTCGCATACCTCGGTGGACACCTGAACCTCGCCGTAACGGGAAGGGAAGAAGATGGGAGTGAACGAAGATACCGTATTCAATAGACGCGCCTTTGTTCATTCCAAACCATCGAGCTGGCATGGCGGAGTGGATAGCATGCTCGTCTCGCACTCCGAAGACCGGGGTTCGATTCCCGAGCTCGACGAATTTCAACTGTGATGCCGATGAGCAAATTTTAAGCGTGGCCTCGAAGCGCGGTGAGTCTCCGAGTTCTGCCTCCTCTGAGGAGGACAGTGTCCCCGCCAAGCACAAGTGCCGTCGTCGAAAGTCAAAGAATAAGAAACCTCCTCGGCGCTCCAGATCAAGGAGAAAGGGCGTGAACTCTAGGGAGGTCTCACCTTCCGGAGTGATGCCCCCAGACACCGTGGATGCCTGATTGAAGCTCAAGTTTGCCACCATGGCGTCTAACCAGCAGTTGACTGTCGCAACACTCAACATATGTGGACTCCGTTCAAGGCAGAAACAGGTGCAGTTACGCCGATAGCTTTGGGGCAATCGGCTAGACATTGTCGCTATTCAAGAAACTAAGATAGAAAGTGAAGTGGATACAGAGATAGCCCTGCGACCTTTCCTAACACATTACAACGTCTGTGTGTCGCACTCAGTGGGTCTTTCGGCAGGTTGCTTTCTTTTCTTAAAGAAGAGTCAACATATTTCTGACTTTTTAGTACCAGGTTGGCATAGAAGGGCGTCTGATATGTTGTGGTTTTCGACTGCATGGCGAGTCGTGGAGGGTTATCAATGTGTATGCTTCAAATAATCCGGTGCAACGAGCAGTTTTTTTTCATGTCATTGCAACTCTCCTAGGATGTGATCGTTATGTCGTTTCCATGGGTGACTTCAACTGTGTGTGCGACCCACGCGATCACACAGGTCCTAACCAAAACCCCGATAAGAGATCTGGTATATTATTGTCTATTACCGAAAACGCAGGTTTAATTGATGCCGGATTGCCATCCGCCTTCACATGCATCAGAGGAGCCTCACATTCACGCCTTGATCGCATTTACGTTTCCGTAGATCTCCTTAAACGGCACATTTCATGTGATGTCAAGTCTGTTTCTTTCTCAGATCATGCTATGATCATTGCGCGGATTGGAGAATGCGCCCGTCCCAAATTTCAGCCGCAGTGGGAACTGTGGAAGCTTAATTCAGAGCTTCTAAATGATGAGCATTTTCAGCAGCGAGTGATGACAGCTTTGGAATCTTGCTCGGTCATGGATGTCCAATTATTTGCAGGTTGGGAGATGTTTAAGCTAGAAGTTCGTAGCATAGCTATTGAGACCGGCTCTCTGAAGTCTTATCTTAAGCATGGTGAGGAGAAACGGTTACTTCAGAGTCTTTATAATCTGCATGCGCTTGAATGTGAGGCTCGTGGCTTGTACAGAGGAAATTGCTGGTGTTAAGTGCAACCTTCAGAAGTTTGATGCAGAACGCTATCGTGCGGCCCACGTTCGATCCCGCAGCAACCGTGCTCTGCACTCTGAGGAGTCTACTCGACAGACCTTGCTAGATGAGCGTCGTCACGTGGCTGCCAAGCGAATTTTTGAGCTCTACTGTGGTGGTGCCCTGGTCACAAGTACAGATGTCATAGTTACCGAGTTTGAAAACCACTATAGCTCTCTGTTTGCTGCCACGTCTAGCACTGCTGATGATGATCATATAGCGTGATTGGTGCCCATGATTAACCCACTCAATGAGGATGAGTGCAAGGCAATAAGTGGCTCTTTAAGCTTGGGTGAATTGCAAGATGCAATTGATCAATTGCCGCTTTCGAAAACTGCGGGGCCTGACGGCCTCTCAGGGGAATTTTACAAGGCATTTAAATCCGTTCTAGCCCCTGTCCTGCTCCAAATTTTTGAGACAAGCATTGATGTTGAATTTCCGCCTCAGTCATTTACGAAAAGTCATATTGTCTTTATACCAAAAACCGAGGATAAGGAAAAACTTCGATTTGTAGATGGCTACAGACCAATCACGCTTTCTAATGTAGATTATAAGATTTTTGCTAAAGTACTGTCAAATCGGCTGCAGCTTGCAATGTCTACTTTGATTGGGCCTCATCAAACATGTGGCTTGCGGGGACGATCAATACAATCTAACCTACATGTAGCGCGTACGGTGTTGCAGTATTGCAGTGACGCTCAAGAACAATTAGCAATGCTGCAAATTGACCTGGCAAAGGCATTTGATCGAGTGTGCCATTCATTTCTTTTTGCACTTTTAAATCACGCCAATCTCGGTTCAATACTTTCTACTGGCATACGACTTTGTTACAAATCCTGTACCACGCGCTTGATTGTTAATGGCTGTCTCTCGCAACCAGTACCAATTCAGTCTTCGGTGAAACAAGGGTGCCCACTGTCTCCGCTCCTGTTCGCATTATATTTGGAGCCACTTTGCATAAGTGTTATAAACAGTAGAGCTGTCAATGGTTTCCGAATAATGGGCCACGAACTGAAGGTATTGGCTTATGCAGATGACCTTGCATTTTTTTTTGTACTGATAAGCCAAGCATCGATGAGGTTATTCGTTTAACGGAGGACTTTGGTTCGGTGTCAGGAAGTCCGGTTAATCGCTCTAAGAGTTGCGGTCTTTGGTTTGGTAGCTGGGGTTCGACACCTGCTGAATATGCTGGTATAACATGGACATGCAGGCCACCAAAGTACCTTGGCGTCCCTTTGAGTGCCTATAAGCATAGCGCACATTATTGGAAAGACCGCGTGTCAACTCTTCAGCGCTATGCTCAAACGTTTTTCCCCCATGGCCTCTCAATTTTTGGCAGGGCGACCGAATGTAATCTGTTTCTCGCCACTAAAATATATTATGTACTGCATATTATTCATTGCGCAAGAATTCCTATCCAGCGTTTTCACAGGGTTTTCGCTACTTTTGTGTGGGATTCGTCTTTTGAATCCATGAGGCGTGATAACCTTTTTCGGCTTGTAAGCGCTGGCGGCCTTGGTCTAGTTCACCTGTATGTCCGACAGATAGTGTCACGTTTCATGTTTTTCCGTGACACTACTCACCCAATAGTACGTTCATTCCTGCAAACAAATTTAGTTCATGTTTCACCCAACCTCATTGTGTCTTCCAATGTTTGTGACCGTCCGTGTTTGTGGGGCATAATGCAAGAGGTGTATTTGGCTGTCCGTTTCCTACTTGTTCGTTTTTCTCCTGAGTTCCTTTTTTTAGTGTCGAGGAAAAAGTTGTATAAGGACTTGATTAGTATGCTGTTCCCTCCGCCCATGTACCGCTCTCTGTATTCTGGTTTACCGGGGCATGACGTACTCAAAAGAGTACGTAAGATGCCAGTCTCGCCGTTTACAAAGACCTTTTTCTTTAAGTTACACACCGGTACGTTGCCCGTTAGAACATGGTTAGAGAAAAAGGGCATTTTTGTGTCTACCATTAATTGCCGTCTTTGTGATGAACCAGAAACAATTGAGCATTGTTTCATCAGTTGCAAAGATGCAGTACTCTTCTGGGATATCCTGCAGCGCACATTTAAAAAATTGCTGAGGCTCAGCTTGGCTAAGCCTTGGGAATGCGAAGCATATTAGGGCTTAGCTTGGTTTACCTTCGTTGTGTTGTAGCTAAATTAATCCACGACAACACCAGAATGTCATTCATCATCGTTTATTTTTTGCAAACCAATGAATACACTCTTGTGATCTGTAAAGCTGTGATTTTGATTCCACCGCTCGACTGCATCCTTCTTCGGAGGCATCGTGTATCTACTGAGGGGGAGCGCAACCGCCTCCTCTTATATGGCGAAAGTACATATAAACAGCGCTAATGGACAGGACTAGAAGAGGAGTAGACAAACACGGCGCTGAACTTACAACTGAATTTATTGGAAGGAAAAATTTTCAATGTATACATACAAAAACGCGCACACGTGCGCACAGTCACTACATCAAAGTGGAGATACAATCAACAAGCCACGTTGGTCACACGTGTTGTACCTGCCTTCAAGCTACCCTTTGTGCAACAATGTCATTTCTTTCTTTGACAAAGCTAAAGAAGTATTGCTAACGCAACCTTTTGATTTTCTAGTGATATGAAATGCTTCGGCGACTTCTCTTGTAATCTTGTCAGTATGAAAAAATAACAATTCTGTATCGTCAAAGAACGGCACACATTTGCATTGACAAGTTAGTATCTCTTTTTTGCAACGAATTAGCATGCTCCATGAGCCTAACATTAATGCATCGGCCTGTCTGGCCTATGTAAGTGCGACCACATGATAATGGAATCTGGTAAACTACCCCCATCTTGCAATTAACGAACTTGTTCACATGGTTAACTTTGCAGACAGACTTACGTTTGGCACCTTCCTGCTTTCTCTGAACTGCTGCTCCTAACCTACCCAGTTTATTAGGAGCAGAAAAAACCACACTCACGCCATACTTGGCCCCTACCCTTTTAAAACGATGTGACAACGCGTGCACATATGGCATGACAACTGTTTTCTTCCCCTCAGCATTTTCTTTAGGCTGACCCGAACATTTCAGTGTTCTAAGAACCTTATCTGCACCAGCCACTAGTACGGAATCAGGGTACCCAGCCTCCCTACATCTCTGGGCTTGGACTGCAAGACTAGCAGACATTTGATGCATACAAGATTTTTTGACGGCCATACCAATACATCCTGTCACAATACCGAATTTCACAAGCTTGGAATGGAAAGACGCATAATTAACAAGAGGCTTTTCACTCCTGGGAGCATATCGCCAGCATACATGGTTCGGCAAGAAGGACAAGCTCAGATCTAGGAACTGCAAGGCGTTCCCCTGAGGGATCTCATGCGTAAACCGCAGTCCAGACCCATGCTGTGAAAAAACATCAAGTACCTCAGACACACACTCAGTACCCAAAGACCTAACTAGAACCAGGAAGTCATCCACATACCGAAAAATTCTAATGCACTTTCCATGTAAGTCACTTTCTACTGCTCTGTCAACATAACTGAGAAAAATACTGCTAAGAATTGGCGCAATTTTGGCTCCAATTTTGGCTCCCCATCCCCTTCCTCTTCTAGTCCTGTCCTTTAGCGCTGTTTATATGTACTTTCGCCATGGAACACCAACTCGCCCAATCTACTGTTCTTCTACAGTTCCTCTTATATACTCCAATATGACGCCATAATGTCACGTGGTGTGTCGTCACGGTGTCACGTGGTGTGACGGCTAGGGGTCCCACGGCGACGGCGCGAGGTGGAGACCGGCTCTCTCATTCGATGTCACGTGGTGTGACGTCACGGCGTCACGTGGTGTGACGTCACCGTGTCACGTGGTGTGACGGCTAGGGGTCCCACGGCGACGGCGCGAGGTGGAGGCCGGCTCTCTCATCCGATGTCACGAGGTGTGACGTCACGGTGTCACGTGGCGTGACGGCTAGGGGTCCCACGACGACGGCGCGAGGTGGAGGCCGGCTCTCTCATCCGATGTCACGTGGTGTGACGTCACGGTGTCACGTGGTGTGACGTCACGGTGTCACGTGTTTTCACGGCTAGGGGTCCCACGGCGACGGCGTGAGTGGTAGCTCTAGCAATATGCTTCGCATAAAAAAGACTTCATCTAACTCCACATTCTGTTCGCTATCTCACTGCGCTGCCATTTGGTGATGAACCCCTGGACATGTTCTTTCCGATTGGGCTGCACAGCCTCTGGAAAACCCGCATGATGGACAGACACTGTGAACCTGTTGTGTCTACAAAGGATCACTTCAGTCGAATGGTTGTTCATCTAAGAGACGTGTATGCCCAGACTGAGTACGAACCGGAGTGGCACTCACTATTAGTGATGTGCTCTGCATTGCCCCTTTTCAAGTGCATGATCTTTTCAATATCTATTGTTTACCACTGTTTTCATAATGGCTTGTATATAGTTCATGTACATAGAACATTACATCACTGTAATAAATACCATGTTGAAGAAAAAAAAGCTGGCATAGCGGAGTGGTTGCATGCTCGTCTCGCACTCCGGAGACCGGGATTCAATTCCCGAACTCGACCAGTTTCCTACTCGGTTTTATTTATATATCTGACCTGACTAGAAAGGTTCATTAGGCTAATTGGGTAATTAAGCAATTAACTAAACTCATTCCCACTTGGAGAATCACTATGCGATCCCTTTGATTGGTTGCATGGATACTAGGCAAAGTGCAATTGGCCCCGTTTGAAATTCGCGCACTGTGACGTGTAGACGTTTCGACCAATTGAAAAGCGTGACATTTCGGTCGACAACCCCTGCTTACAACAATGAGGCATTAAATGCTTCCGCAGGTGTATACTACGTGGACGGCTCCGGCCCTCACCACGGGGGATGGCACACGGTCGCGGTAGTACACTACAGAAACACAGTTAACGACCTCACCTTAAGCGCCCGCAGTGTAACACAAGCAGAAGAGGTCGCGATTGCTCTCGCGGCCTCGCATTCCGATTCAAAACACAAAATCACCGACTCTCGAGGGGCCTGTCGGAACGTATATCCAGGCTTAACCAGAGCTAAGCCACTGCCTAATTTTTAAGCATGAAATGCTTTTAGCCCCCGTTGTCGGCAGTGTGGTGACGTCACGCCGAGACCGAGATCCACTCATCCGGGCATTGAAATCCACTCATCCGGGCACTGAAATCCACTCATCCGGGCACTGAAATCGAGTCATCCGGGCACTGAAATCGAGTCATCCGGGCACTGAAATGGAGTCATCCGGGCACTGAAATCGAGTCATCCGGGCACTGAAATCGAGTCATCCGGGCACTGAAATCGAGTCATCCGGGCACTGAATTCCAATCATCCGGGCTCTGAAACGAGAACATCCGGGCACCGTACGAGACTTAACGAGATTTAACGAGACTCTCTAAGCCCTCCTACGCGACCGGCATGCAAGCAACGGTTGGTCTCCAAACGAGTCACAAAAAATAACTGCTGCCAGTGCCTTCTCAATGTTTATCAAGATATCAGTCGCGCTGTGCGTTTGATAATGCACGCAATTATAATTTCCGATTTCTAATAACGCCTGCAAAAAGCACATAAATGCCACGTACACTTCGTTGTCGTACGTGATCTCTTAGGGGCTTCGCGCATCGAAGCAAAGCTGCGCAGGTGCACAGGGGCCCGGGGGAGAAGCGCTGCGTTCAAAGGGCAAGGCATCGCGCCGAACGGGTGGTGGCGTTCCTCCCTTGCTTTACGGTGCGGTTCGGGTGTCCACCGAGATGGCAGAGAATTACTGCGCCATTTCCTTTCCTCAAAAAACCAAATGGCAAGGCATCGCGCTGAACGGGTGGTGGCGTTCCTCCCTTCCTGTACGGTGCGGTTCGGGTGTCCACCGAGATGACAT